>NW_003804341.1:0-33674 GCF_000255335.2 Galendromus occidentalis
CGTCCGGCGTCGACACCGATTCGGAACAACAGAACACTCCGAGCCCGAAAAAATGAGCCGGTCTCGAAAGTCCGAAAAATCATGGGACAGCGACCGAAGACGGGGGGCAGCGGAGCCTCAAATACAAAATCCCGAGCGCAAGCAGCATCACAAACGCAAAGACAAGACGTCGAAATGCGCACACCGAAAAGTGTCACGTCATCCCGTTATGGAAGACCCATCCTGACACCGGCCAGGTTGATACTCTGAATAATACCATCTAACATCCATTAGCACAATCCGATTCTTAGAGACTCCAAGACGTACGAGAACAGTTCAACAGTTTGTTCAGAAGAGCGGTTCATTTGTAAAGTACATCAAGGAGCCAATGGAAGGCCCCGAATGGTTAGGGTGCCTAGCGAGCACAAAGAACTCGACATCATACAGAATCGTAGCAATAATACAATAAGAATAAAGAGAGAACATGTTAGGCGCCACAGCGCGACGCCTCGAGACCAGAGCAAAGATCACAATAAAAGCCAGTTGTCTCACGAACATCTCGAGTGTCATCACATTACACAGGATCAACCGAGTAGTCCTAAATCTCACCTCGTGGCTCGCTGATCGTTTCCTCTTTGATCCGAGGCGTGGGGGGAATCTTCTTCTTTCGTATGGGTTCGCGACGCTCTCTTGTAACCGATGGTGTGGTCGGGCCCACGAACTTCTTGCTCTCGGCTAGAGTACTCTCCATAACTTCCCTCTTGACACCCTCGCGCTGGGGTCTCTCCCCCTTCATGATTCCTTTGAGAGACACTCCTTTGGGATTCCATGCTTCGTCGTGGCGTTGCGGACCGCGCGTCTTCCCGCGCCTTTTGAATATTTTCGTCTCCTCGTCATTTGCATCGATTCCGAGGTATACTGAATAGAGAGTCGAGTCAGCGAATCATTGGAATTCGTCGATCCAAATGACGACGAATGGATCGGAGATTGTCGCGTTCGATGGCACATAATCTGAAACTCACCGAAGTCGTCTTCTGGCTTGCAGTTTTTCAAGGCTCTCTCGAATTCGTCCTCTTCTTCGTCGTAGCCGGTAGCGGACGATGCTGCTCGTTTAGCTTTCAGCCGTTCTTTGAGCTTTTCCAAGTTTCCGGAAGTTCTGCTTCGCCTAACTTCGTCGTGAGAAACAGTTGTTCCACCACTGAAGTTGAACGTACCAGACATACTCAGCATACCCTGTAAGTTCAAGCGAGCCTGAGACACATGCCAAACAGCTCCGAGTAGAGGGCTGCTTATTAGCGACTTCCGCGGGGCTCCGGGGATGGGAGTAGTTCATCACTAGCCCACCCACCTGGATAGCTTCCTGCTCTTGTTCCGGGGAGCCGAGATCGTCGGTGTCAGACGCAGTGTGTGAAATATTGAGGCAATCAATTTTCTTCGATGTCCGCGCATTCCCGCTGGGTCCACTGCCGACTGAAGATGAGTGAAATCATTGCTTCAATGACCGATGAATGATAGATATCAATTGGGGAGAGGGAAATTTCAAATACCGATGATCCATCGGATTAGCTCCAAGTATTCCATCGGAAAGGACTTACTCGATAGACGCAATTTGAGACCGCCAGCCTTCGGCGAATTCTGGATCTTCTTCGCTTTCTTTCCGAACGACGATATCGATGGCAGAGTGGGGACGATAGATGGTGCGTTCTCCTCCACAACCAAGCGTCCTTCGTCATCAGAAGAAAAGTCGTACATCCTGCAAAAACGGAAAACATGTCCAATCACAATCGATGCTCGTCGTCCGGCGTGACACGTAGAACTTAGTTTCAAACTGATTGCTCACTCTCTTCCGTCCACGGACTCGACACTATGCACCACGAATTTCGGAATGAATGGATATGCGAGGAAACCAGTCAAGCTTCCGGGAATCTCAAGACTTCGCGATGGGGCGGCAGACGAACAGGGGCAGCCCGGTCGTATAGAGAGCTCTGAACCGATATGGACGGATGGCGATGAACCGTTCGGTCTCGAGTCGAGTGGACTGACTGTCACTTATTCGGAACCATCTGATGAATTTGTCGAGTTTGCTTCCAAGTTTGCACCGTGAAAGGTTTAATAGTTCAGTCGGTGATGCCGGAAATTTATGCCTTCATGACACATGTCGGTGGTCACGTGAATCTCAATGGGTTCGGCTACAGAAAACGCAGGTGCAGGATTACTGTCCTCATCGTTGTTCTCATCTGATCGCAGCAGATCCTCCCGTATTCTTATGTCGTCCTCGAAGATCTCGATAGAAGCCTCCACTGAAGCACGTTTCCGCTGTTGTGAGCTCGACCGGATTTTCTCCACCAGGTCCTGGAGCGGTATCAGAAGCTCCCGAGGAATACGACGGTGATCGATTCGATCGAGTACGTCAACCACGCGGTCACATTGCAGCGAGATATTCTCGACGGCTAGGCGGAGCGCATCGACTGCAGGTAGATCCGCCGCCGCCGTCGGCGGTGCAGATGGACGAGGTTTAGTTGTTCTCCTGGGACGGCACGTCGTCTGCTCATCCGGCTCCTCGGGCTCGGAAGGGGAAGGAGTCTCACTGGAAGATGAGCTTGATGCATCCGAAAAAATGGCCGGCGGCACTGCTCCCGCCGTGAGCGGTGGTATGATCGGCAGTTCCGATTCGTCGGACGACGAGGACTCCAAAATTTCGACATCGGTGTCCTTCCCGCCTTCCGGAGGAGCCTCCTCCACCCGGCTCATCTCTTGCGAGCATCCGTCGCCGGAGAACGGCGGGAATATCGTCGGAATGGCGTTTGTTGTTAGAAGTCGTCGAGCCCCCGGTGCGGGCGTGACGTTCAGATACGATGAATGGTAATGCTTTGAACAGATAAAAACCCGGCAGAAATCCACACCACTCGGAAGATATTGGGCGCAATTTGTTCGCACCCATCCTAGAGTCGATTTGGGCAGCGTGTGAAAACTGACGTCACTAGCGGAATTCCGAGAGGTGCGGCCACAGCCGAGGACGACGCATCTGCGGAAATGAATCCTCCTCTGCGTCTTTTTCTTCGACTTATTCGGCATGTCCGCGGTCAGAAGCTCGCCGTCGTATTGCAATCATGAATTCTTGAAGCGGGAGCGAGCAGCATCTTTTTCACAATATTCGCCAGTCGGGATGATCCGGTGACGACCACCATCCAAAATTCATCATGAGAGCCACAATCTCTGCGATCTCCGCAGCCACACGCGGAACCACCGGTGCTTTTGATTGTGAGAGAAGTGCTGCTGTCACCATCCCCGAGTCAGCTGAAGAATTCAAAAAATTCCGCCAAAGCAGCGGCGCCTCCTAGGCCCGCATCGGCCAAAATATTGTCTTGGAGAAATGTGAAGAGCAGCGACGCCTCGAACACATTTCCCGATTCGGAACGCGACTATCCCGAGAAGAAGACTTCCCCACACAGCAATGCTGGGGCATTGCATCGAAAACAAATTTTCAGTTCCCGGGAAGTTGTGAAGCGGATGCGCGCGCAGCTCTGATTGGCCTAGCGTTAATGGCTCTGATCGCGGGTGAGGAGCTACATCAAAACAAGCATTCGACCGCTGCTCCCCAGAGTGATTCGAGCCAAAGGCGAATCGAATAGCCCATGAAGTCGCTCATTATTGTGGGAGCATTAAGGAAGCAGACGTGAACACGCATACTGCGGAGACAGATTCCTCCTTTCCATTCGGCCAGTCACATGACCTCGTGTTTGTTCCCGTGATCAAAAAGCACACACAGGGCTTCTAGCGAGTGGTGCTGCTAGCGTGGAGGTGGAGAACATCAATCAGCAGGAGCAGCCAGCCATCCAGTCTAAATCGCCAGCCGACAAACCAAAAAGCACATGCTTAATGCGAGACCACCAAGGGCCGAACCCTGCCCAGGGAGAGAGAGACAGAGAGAGGAAAAAAACGCAGAGCACCTACGGGTAGCTTCGTAGTGGGAAGTGTTCAGCCAACTGCAGCGCAGGTGTTCCTTCTTCTGGATTTCACCATTTTCTGAGCACTCAGGGAGATCACAATTATCTATGCAAGGGCGATCTGTTTTGCCGACTCCTCTCGAGACCAAACAGTGGCGCGCAAACGGGCATTATGGTCAGAAGTCGTGCATGGACCTCTATTTGTGAATAGGAGAACAACCCCTGTTCTTTTTGGACCGCCGGCTGGACGAAAATCGGAGGAGGATCGAATTAGTCGGCGTTTTCCCCTCTGAGATAGCTCGCGCTAGAGAATACAGTCGGCTTCGACCATGGAAACTTTCATCCTGGAGGAAGGCTCTA
This sequence comes from Galendromus occidentalis, assembly GCF_000255335.2. Taxonomy (NCBI): domain Eukaryota; kingdom Metazoa; phylum Arthropoda; class Arachnida; order Mesostigmata; family Phytoseiidae; genus Galendromus; species Galendromus occidentalis. Next base: position 4,287 of record NW_003804341.1, read on the forward strand.
AAGGGCAGCTGACCGATGATCTAACCGGAGGACCCCAAATAGTTAGCGCTGATGGAGTCACCTACCGAGTTGTCCAGGTGAGTGCTGAACGCCTTCGCAAATCAGCGCCGAGGCGCTTCTGATTGTGAGAGGGAACGCGCGCGCGCGACGGTTCTCATGGTGGAGCTCGGGGCCCGGGCATTCCGCACTTTGGCTTGGCAGAAGTCGGATGTGAGATCAGGCCCGCATTGTGAGGACTTCAGATAGGTCTCGGATTGGAAAGTGATCCGGCATCCTAATGCCGGACTCATGTATCCCCGCGTAAGGGGCGGGTCGTCCTCGATTCGAATCGGCCTCACGGAATGTTGACTACCAGTCAATTCGTCCCGGGCGGATTTTTCATGAGTCGGAACTGATATCGAGGTCCGACGTATCGAGCCTATCTCCCCGCTCAAATGGTATCCAAGACAAGGCTCTAGGAAAATATGCGTGCCCCGCAAGGATGATGCGGCAGGTCGCGGAAACCGGTCCTTCCACAGTATGGACGACTGACACTCTTTGTCACCGAACACTCAATGATCTATCAGCGCGTCTTTCTGTTTATCTCGTCGTGGTCGACGATGGAAGCTCTTACAGTGTCTCACGGGAACTCCAAAACTCGTGGGCAATGTGGCTCGTAGTTTGGGGATGTATAACACTACGTGAATCCCTCCGAGGACTCCGCGCGAGTCTATCGATACTTGTGGTTCATCTTGCGCGCTCATTGCAGGTGTCGACGGAAGGGGCCGCCGTCTCTGAGGGAACCAGTGTCCAGCTGGTCGGCGGGAACGGTGTGACCTTTCAAAATGGCGAAGTTTCTACAACTTCTGCACCTTTCTACGTCATGATGAGTTCGGAACCCACAGAAAACGTTATAACGGTGAGTTACCAATACCCGGCAGTCCGATGGAAAAGTGGAAGGATCGCCCACGTCCATGCGATCGCTCGGTCCGCGAATCGACTTTATGGAATATACTATTTTCCTCATCGTGGGATACGGATAAGATGCTCCTCCATGCGCGTAGCTAGAGGTTCCAGACATTTTGTGAAGTACGTGAGCGGAATATTTGATCTAGTTCTCTCTTATCTCATGCGAGGCATCTGCAGAAAGTCGCTATCGACTCCACGACGTAATCGATCAGAGTAGCGTAATCCAGCCGCATGAGGAGGAATCATTCCGTGCCGAATGCACAAGAAATTTTCTTTGTACCTGAAGACTGCCGCGAAATCTCGGCGCACTGTGACTTTCATTTGTTACGAATCAAGAAACGTCGGTTCCAGACAACTCCACCTCGGATAATCGTCCCATCGAAAACCAGTCCCGGTAGCCACCCAGCCCCTCGTATAACCAAAACAGGTGCGCGTTGATCGATCAGAGGACCAAGATCAAATTTCCAAGAATTCAGAAGCTCTCGTGGAGCCCTACGGGCATTGACCACTCACGGCTCCATGACCGTTGATCGGCTCACATACATACAATCAGCTAGAAATGATTTTAACTTCTCGCCTCGCTCATTCCAGCGCGAGATGAGCGTCGACGCGCCACGCACAATGAGGTCGAACGGAGACGGCGAGATAAAATCAATCTATGGATTATGCGTCTCAGCCGTATCATACCCGACTGTCGGAATTCTGAGGTAGCGGTGACGACGGCCTCGGCGAAAAATCAAACTTTGCAATCCAAAGGCGGAATTCTTAGTAAAGCATGTGACTACATAGCCGAATTGAAGGACAAAGGCAACAAATACGATTTGCTCCTCGAGGTGAGAAATCGCGATATCCTGCGCCAAGTCTATCCGCATGGGACTCTCGAAAGTATCCTCGATATGTACATTCAGCGGGGAATGATTCGAGGCTTTGTCTTCCAGGAAACTCAGCGCTTGAAAGAGGACCTCGATGAGCTGCGGCACAAATACGAGGTTTCCCAGCAGGAGAACAATGTTTTCCGAGAGGCTTTAGCGCAGGCCGGGATCCATCTCAACATGAACGTCCTCAGATCGGACAACGAAGCCGAAGTTCCTGCAACACCCTCGAATACTGCGACTTCGAACTTCGAAGAATGTATATTAGAGCAGTAAGCCCGGCCTGCGGAAATTAAGACAAATAGTGTAATTGTGTAAATGTTGTTTGCTAGGAAAGACAGCAGAATCCCATGAGAGGGTGCTCTCCCTGGGCTCAGGGGAACACGTCACTCGCGAGATCCCTTACTCCTTGCCAGCTCGCGCTCCTCTCAATCCAAGCTAAACTTTGTACATGTTCTCCCCGAGAAGCATAAGAGACTTGACTTCATGGAATCCGACAAGCTTCCAATTTTCAATTGAAAACTGACAGCAGCATCGCGTAGTGACGAGATGATATGGCAGCGGCTAGTCTCAAATGTTCCGTTCGCTAAGGCTCAATGCCCTCTAGATAGTCCACAGGTGGCAAGTCGGCAGGATAATCGAATCCTCCAAACTGACGACGAGTCAGGATTGTACATAACGCGAACAACGAAGTTTCCACTGCGAGAAATACCTGAATTGTTCATTTCTAAGGACATCTCTCTTTTTCCGATTCGACCGGGCGGGATTGCCATCGATGTTCGTCTCCTCGGAACAGGAATAGATTTTGTGAAAATGCGCATGCAGGTCGCTCAAATTCACCGTCGAGATCTGGAATCACAGCCGATCTTCAAAACTGCGATCGAGTCTATCAGGCCCAGAGAGCCATCAGACGCTTCAGACCGTGTGATATGAGAGGATTCTTGTTCACCGATGGAAGTCTTGGGAGACGGACTCGAGACGGAAAATCGAGAAATAGGTAGTGAGAGAGGGAGATTCCCCCTGTCATGTGATATTGAGTTGAAACGCGATTAGGGACAGATGCACCGAGTCCACACTATCAACTGGAAATTGCGTCGATCATTTTTTGCAACAAGGCTTCCCGAATTCCGAGTAGTGACTAAGTGACTCTTTGGACTTACTGCTGGGAGCTTCCGTCATGAAAGACATATCGGCTGCGCGATTTGATTTAGCTCACCAACGAGTAACGACCGGCTTGACTGTATTAAAATCTAGGGCCTAGTTGTGATTTACAAGACTCTGTGTGCATGGTAAAGGTTGCAGGAAATTCCAAGGAACTAATAAATTATCCTGGAGACTGCAGCTCTTGACTCATGATACGAGGCGTCTTCGATATCCGAAGTGGATCTGAGCATGCTCGACAGCCACTTCAGAGTGGTATCTCGGTATATGCTCGCAAGGAATCTAATGAACTCAGTTCGTCAGTTCACTTACGCAGCGGCGGGACTCTTCAGGTTCATTTTCAGTGGCTGTGATTCTCGCTGCTCCGAGAGATTCTCCTTTCGAACTTTCTTCTTGCCGAATTTCTTCTCGGCGCACTTCACTTCTTTCGATAGGTCCTGTAAACCGTTCAGATGACAATGAATACACCGCCTCCATCACGGGAAGTTTTCATGGGAAGAGGTAGATGATAATATTCATCTGGCGTTGTTTGCTCTCCGCTCGTTCGGTCGGTCTCCCGGTCGCTCGATATAAATAACATATATTCACCTTGATCAATTTGGGCACGTTGATAGAATTGGGGATGGCTTCTATGCTGCTCTGGGGTCCTTGAGTCCATCTGCGGAGAACCGAGCAAAGCGCTTTTGCCCCGTTGACGAGATACATCGGCGGTCGAGTGGACTGGTCCTTTAGCTGCTCTATGACCGAAGCTGCCGCAAACCAGTTCAGGGTCTCAAATGACGGGAACATGAATTTCGACGGGCAATTGAGTCGCTGTTCCATTTCATAAACGCTGGAAAACACCGCATGAGTACACGATGATTCGCTCTTATCCCGGGACCTAGCGTTCCTAGCTCGGGCCATCGATTGGAAAACGTGATTTTCTATTTCGCCCTCCTGAAGAGATTCATACGCCGCCGTCTATCGACGTTGTTTATGACAAAGTGTCGTCAAAGATGAATGCTCCACCTGAGTTGAAGCCCGATGTTGAATGAATGGAGGAAGTTTCCCCCGAAAACAATCGAATCCGTTGTCGTGAGCACTGCGTGGATCCAGCCTGTCGGGATGAACAGCGTCTGACCGGCTTGGAGAGCTAAGCGGAAGCAGGCATCTACCTCGTCTCCGAGAAAGATCTCGCTCTGGTCTTTCGCGGCCATCCACCGCTCGTATTTCACTAGATTGTCCTCTGTCGGTCGGATGAGGTAGAATACTTTCTCACCCTGTAATTCCCAAACTGTTCGTTAGAGGGGATATCATCGTTATCGAATCATTGCAGAGCTCTCTCTGACCCCGTCAGCGGAGGGAGGGGGCAAGAATAGAATACGTCCGGAGGCATTTACCTGGAGAACGTGGTACCACACAGAGCTTCCTCCGAAATCGATATGGAAATCGGTGTAACTGTTTTCCGTCCCGATGAGGCAGTACTTCATTACGGCGGGCTTGGGATTGTTGTTCGCACGCTTGAGATTCTTCGGCCAACAGTTTTCCACCCAGCTGATCTCTGTCACGAGAGAAGGTGGCCGGACATATTCTGATAGCCTGCAGATGAAAATCAGATTCTTCATCAATATGACACATCGTGATCGTGCGTTGACTCAACGCCTCGCTCTCATTACAGATCTCTGTCGGATCTGCTTCCGATGCCGGAATCCACGCCGGAGGCGTAAGCTTAGGGACCATTCGGGGCTGCCTCAGAGGGTTCGATTCTCCTCCACGGATGAGATTTCGGAATCTCCGATACGGTAGCAATCCTCTCTGGCGTCAATGACAATGAACAATATATGTAGGTACATGGAAGAGAGAGCGGGAGGAGGAAAATAATTTCACCTCATCTCCGTGAACTCGAGGGATACGACATTGAAGACTTTGGTCCTGTTGTACGACGTGTAGTACTCAGCGAACTCGCCAAGCGTCATTTTGGTGCTTTCTTGCTTCAAGACATCGATTACGTCAATCATGAGCTCAGCACCCAAGAAGTCCACTATGTCCCCGATTGTGAGATCGTCTGGCGGCACTGTCAAGCCCAAATCTTCTTTCTCCGATACCAGGATGGGGTTCATAAACGATGTTTCTCTGAGATAATCGACTGTGACCTGATGTGCGGCTAATGTTGTGGTAACTTCGTGCCCGCTGCAATTAAACAGCGAAAATGTCAATGTTATCTTCAAGCGCCTCGGCATTCGCCATCTCCGATACCCTGAGCGAAGACTTCTAAGAGAGACGAAGATTCCGAACCGAAGATCACCGACCTTCTGAATTTGCGATTTTTAAGTTCTTGGACGAACACGTGCGTTCCCGACTGGACTTTCTTGCCATCCGCAAGAGGGTCGCTGTAATCATGGCGATGCCAGTTTGTTCTGACTTTCCCTGGAAGAGAATCACCCTCAGTGGTTTTGAAATATATTCCTCCGTCGATAAACGTAGGTGCATGTGACTTTTCTTCGAGGACATCATGGTATCCAACGTTTTTGTCGATCACATGAAGATATGACATTGAAGGTTTCTGGAAAGCGCCCACATATCGGTGGGGACGCTTTGAGCTGTCAAACAGGTTGACAATAGACATCCGAATGCGGCTCGTCTTCGGAAAACACAGCTTGCTGTCAGAGCCGGCGGCTGATTCTCGATCGCGGCTAACAAAGGCAGGAACGTCGAATGTCAACAGGCGGCGGGCGTCAGAATCGGCAGGGGTCTACTTATCGACTATTCGGAAGATGGAGAAAGCAACTTCTGATACGGCTGCCCGCGAACGATCGGCGATCTTTGCAAAAACTCTAACCCGAAGAGGACTTTCGGTTCCGGTGATGTTTTTCCCTTCTTTCCCTGCTTAGCGATTCTACCTGTACCGTCTTCATGCCATTTGTGGAGCTCTCCGGCAGCTCAAAACCTGAACAAATGGATCTGTGACGCAAATGTTCCGTGAAAGCATCTCTCTTTATCTTGCGACGACGCCGAGATTGAGCGCGAAACCGAAATGAAGAGCAGTCTGTCGCGCCCTGTGATTATCGACGACGATCGCAAACAGAACGATGAACGACAGAACAGTAGCGTCGCGCATACCTAATACCGAAGCATCATGATAGTCCTAGTCACACTCACATTTCGAGGGACCATGAGCGAGCTGGCAGTTTGGGCAGTGGTATTTGATGATGTCTCCAGCGTCGTGCTCCTTGACTCCAGTGCAGCTGCAAGAAAAACGCATAATCATGACTCATCTTGAATCTCTCCCCGATCAACATCGTTCGCTATAAATCCGACGAGCCGTAGAGCCTCTATCAGACCAGAAAATCAATCCCCGAATGGCTGAGAATCGTCTGATCTTCCTTTGGTGACCCTCGGAAAGGACACATTTCGTCGTCGGCGTATCTCAGCGCATCTATCAAGCTCCTCATCAGACCAATCGCCTGGAAGTTCTCATTGGACTTCCGTAGGACTGTCGAGTCAGAGCACCAGTAATTCTCCCAACATCCCAAATATTCTAGGGTTTTCCACTCCCACGCATCAGGATGTCACATTCAAGCCGAGTCTTCCCTCCAGAATATATTCCTATGCGCCGAGGAGGTTCCTCCGGTGTCCACATCCATATCCAAAATCACCTGTTTTGGACCGCAAGGGTGTCGCACGCAGCCGCTTCCGAAATCGATTTCTATTCGAGATCGCCGACGTTCTGCGCTTCGACTGATCGACAAGCTCGGGAAGATCGATTGCTCGAACTCGTCGCGTGGAAGCGCCAAGGGGCAGTCATGGAGCACGCGTCGAAAGTTTCCACCGGATTATAGCCGTTCGATCACGAGCTTCGCCGAGAACGATTTTCCTCGTCGCACGACGTGTTCCCAGCGTATCGTATGATCTTCGGAACTGGGCTCCAGAAAATAGGTCAAGAAACGCACGTAGACGGCTCGAGCTAGCGAAATCATATTTCTAGCACACGGACAATGCTTGAATAGTCGAAGCAGAACGACCATTATTCGAAAACATCGATATCACTTTATTGTGGGTTCGATCATTCAAACATCGATCTGAAACTCGGGACTCTTTCCCCATTCTCTAAATCTTGACAGTGGTTCCTGAATACTGCTCGTCTCGCCCTTGCAGCTCAGACTGGTATCTCTTGACGGTACGACGCTCCAACCTGCTGGTCGCAAATCCGTCCGCTTATCCTACTCGATCACTCAACCTGTTTATTTCCTACCTATCCATTCACGAAGGCTTCAAGGAAGAGGAGTGGAGCGGAACTCTCTTTTCTGAATGAGTGATTAGTGATTACACACTCTCACTCACGCGTCTGAACTTGGGATCAATCAACCCTCGACTCACGGATACGAGGCTACTGCACCCGTACGATTCGAGAGTTAGCGCTATGTACAGAAAGAGAATTCAATAGTTCACTAAACACATGGGTTTATACAGATGTCTCGATGCATGTATATAACTTTGTTGAAGAGACTCATCGAACTCTGGTACCGAGCATGAGCGGCATCCCATCTTGTTTCCCTCTTGATCGAGGAAGAGTGAGTCCTCGGGTCAGAATGCTATAGATGGGAATTTCGCTCGACGTCGCATCAGACGCAACGATGACTTATCCTTTGATTTCTAGCTTCGTTTACAACTCCCTCACTAATACACAATACCCTATTCGCCAGAATCCGAATTAGCTAAGCACGGATGAAAGTTTCCCGAAGCATCGACAACTTGCGGGCGGGAGACCTTGGCTCTTGTGAGAAGGCCAGGAAATAATACTTCGAATGCATGATGATAACAGTCTTTGACTCGGAATCTCAGAATAGATCGGTCGTATGTTTGTGGCTCTCCGATTTCGCCTCAGTCAGTCCAGAACATATTCTAGTCCACAAGCGACGTCATTCAATTACCGAACGACGCACATCGGCACGCTCACGAGGAGGATCGCTCTTAGATTGAATAGGACGACAGGTGGACCAATGATCCGCGTTTCGACCGTCCGGTCCGGTGAAGGATATCATCGTCTTTGGCAGCATCAACCGAATCGGATGCGGCGAGATTATTTTCTTTCTCAGGTAGGAAGAGTTTTCCACAATCCAAATACATATGTACGTAATTGAGATTGACGATCTCCGAGCTCCTGAACTCCAGGATCCACGCGTGTAGCACCATGAACGCACCCGTCGGTGCTCCGAGGTGCCGCAAGACGACTTTTCGGAGATGGCGTGGGTACTAAATTTCCGCTGCGGCGTTCATAGCTTATCCATCGCCATGCAGAAATGATCCAAGAGTTTCTCCAAGCCATAGATATAGTTTTCATCGGCACCCGTCGCCGGGAAGACGTGCGCGAAATCGATTAATTTAACGGTGGTTTTGAGCTCGACTGCGTCGTAAACGAAAAGTATCGAGCTCGAATAAAACGTAAATCTCTCTTGACTCTTGAACCACTGCAGGATTTTCCGTAATTCCTCTACAATCGCGGGAACGCAGTCGACGTTGGCGGCGACGAATGTTTTGATGGCCTCCGGGATACTTTTTTCCGTCTGTTCCAATCCGAACTCTGCACTATACACATGACACCGTCCTCGTTCGACAACCCGCATTCCTAAGAGTCGATATCCGATCGTCAACTGCGGAGGGTAGCGTTTTTTTGAGATCTCGATTTTTTCTTTTGACGCCAGAGGGTCGTGGATGATCCTCCCGATCTTGATGTCGGCGATACAGGGCTGTTTGAAGCCTCCGCAAAGATCCTCGAGTTTCATGTACGAGATACTCCGACCCTGGTCCAGCTCGCCTTCGAATACACCGAGGTAACGAGGGGTGAAATCCACGAGTTGGTGGAGGATGGGATCATCACAACTGTCTCTCGAGGAGCACATTTCACGGTGTCGTTCGAGCATCAAATAGAACTCGTGTTCCCGTCCGGCTCTGGCGTCGTTGGGCACCAGAGGTTTGAGAATGGACCCGTCTTTATGCCGCAACATGCCCAGCTTGTGTTTCCCTTCACCGTGACGGTGGCCGGCGATCTGGTGGTCGAGCAGCTCGGTCGAGGTGGGCAGAGGCATCTTCTGAACTTCCGTTTTGGCAGATGTCTGTGACCCGCTCTCAAGTGCAGGTGTCTCTGACGAGACAGCCGGTACCGCAGCTGGGGCTAGGGCCGCATCGTTGCTTGTCAAGGGCACTGCCGTGGCTGGGGTTGCAGCTGCTGGCGGTGACGATGAACAGGACGACGTCAATGGTGATTGTGAAATCGAAGATGATTGCAGGAACGACGGGCTTGTCGATTCTAAGCTCGACGCACAGCTTTGATGGACAACAGATAGAGACGCCTGCGGCGACGGCGACCCGGGGAGGCGATGATGATCTCTAAAAGAGAAAGTTGCTCTGAGTGCTCGGGGCTCTTCCTCGGCCGGGGCCACGCCTAGGGCGCTCATGCGACACAAAGCAACATGCACAGCTGATGAATTCATCGCTAACTCGACTCGTGTCCGGCGAGTGTGTAGGTGTAAGCGTGTGAGTGTGACAGGGAGCTCCGTTCACAAAGTCAGATTAGCGCGGATGATGGCAAATGGACGAAAGGAGCCGGAACGGTCACGCGGATGAGCGGGCAAGTGGACGGACGGATGTAAGCTGGGGCGGGCGGGCTGGCTGGCTGGCTGGCGAACGGACTTGCAGGAGGATTAGAGATTCAAAGTAAAGTATTCCAGGAGACACTGTCGATGATGATGCGGGAGCGGAGAAGCAGTTAATGGTGGGTAGTTATCGGTAGGCGATGGCTGCGGTGGAACCAAAAGCCTACAACGACACCGAGTCGATGAAACCACCGAGAGCAGAATCGCATGAGCAGCCGTCGGGATCAACGTAATCCAGAGCGTGCGTTCGGCCAGGTTTCAGAGACGAGTGATCGCTCGCAGAAATCCTCTCGTTTTCCGCCTTCGAAACTCGTGGACTCGTTCGGAGCACTCAAGTAGTAATTGTCGCAGTGATATGCTGCTGCGGGCGGGCACCGGTAGCTATTGAAGCTGCTTTTGAATGACAGCCTGCTGCTCGCTCTACCGCTTCTTATTGAGCTGGTTCCGGGGCGAGGAGCTCGCTCGGTTCTGGAACACCGAGTCTTGCTGGAGAGGATCAGGAAGAGACAGCGTCGACAATGCGATTCCAAACGATACAGACTGACGAGAAGCCGAACATCAGGCGAGTTTCATCTGCGGACGCTGCCGCGGGGCCGTTTGTGACGTCGGCGTGACGCAAATGGCGAGGAGGCTGTTCGTTACACGACGAGGAAGGGCTCCCACCACCGACACCACCACCAACCACGATTATCATCATCGGCGACGTCGACGTCGACGCCGGCTAGCCGGCCAGTCGGCCAGTCGGCTACCGCCGCCGCCGCCGCCTGCAACCTCACCACCACGAACAGCGACGAGGAGGGAGGACGATGCTGGAAAACGCGCCACAATCGGTGAATTGAAGCAAATCATTCATTCGAAATACAATTAGCTGCCAGCTCCGAACGTGCCGTTCAGCTTTCGGGAAGGCCAACAACCGATTCGGCTGCTCCTCAGCAGGCTTCTTCCAAGGATGCCGTTGTCGCCGGAACGGGTGTCTACGTGAGAAGCTGCACGGGCCGGAGGGAGCAGGCTCCTCCCCGAGTTCACACACGTAGTCAGATTCCTCAGACTCGCTCCGCCGAAGTCTTGCTCTAGTTCCGCGCGGTCGCTCCCGCGCTGCGAAAACGAGAACACTGGATATCGTCGGACTTCTGGTTGAGAGCGGTTCTTAACCAAATGCAGCCGGGACGATACGCGTCATTCTCGCGAGGAGGAGTCGGATCCGACATGCATATCTTCAGAATTATGCTTTCTCGAATATACGACGATGATACAGATAGACGCGTGCTTTCGCATTCATCCTTTCTCCATCTCTCTCGCGAACAGGCTCACGAATCACCGTGAGGATTCATGCCCTGTTTCCGCGGTTCATTTCCGCAGGTCTTCCCGGAAGCTTGCACGCAATCGGTGTATTCTTGCTTTTGAAAGCCCAATCAGACTCCAAGGCTATCGAGCCCTCGGGCGACTGAAGCCCTGGGATTGCCTAAAAAACTCTCAGGAATGATTCGGGAGACCTCCGTTGGGTCGTTTCTTCATTCTGATATTTTCCCTGTGTTGGAGTTTTTTCAGCGGCCGATCTTGCGGATCGAACGACACCAATTCTCATTCTGGAGCATCGTTTCAGGCGAAGTGCTCGAGAGCCTACTTCATGAGGAAATGTGGAAAATGGCGTTTGAGCATCATGAGAGATAACTTTCTTCCTATGGGGAAACGTCGAGTGCTCTTTTTTCCGTCCAACCAAGGTCGACACGCTAAGATACCCGGCTCAATCGCATGCTTATTTGCAGTGATTTCTTCCTACATATTCTATCGCATAGCTTCAGCGGACCGAGTCTCGAATTTAAATACGCTGCGCTCAAGCATCTGCGCAGACTCATTTTTTATTCACTTGATGATCTCTCCATTCCCTCTGCAGTAACTACCCCTCCTCCTCAAGCGTTGTATATTTCCCCGAATCGGAACTCAGGACACAAAATTTCACCGGTCGAGGTAGTCGGCCGGGATTCCTTTCAAGATAAAACGGCTCGCCAGAGGCAGATGGTCTGATCCCATCGCTGCATTCGGTATGCTTCCGAGAGCATCTAGCTCATTTTTGACCATCAAGTCCAGTGTGGCAGTATGCCGCAGCAGTCTCGATGCTTGGAAGAAGATGTAGTCGACCGTCTCGGCATTATCGACGTACGTTGATACTTCCGGCAAGCCTTTCTTTGTGTGGCTGTAACACGACTGGAACTTCCCTAAGGTGTGGGAGATGATATTGTGGTCGAAGGCGTACTGTAAGGAATCCAGGGCCTGCTCTCCGAAACGGGATACGAAAGTGTCTTCGAAAATCGTGTTCGGCAATAGATTTCCGACGTGAACCTCTTCCGGCTTGATGACGGTTCCGGTGCGAGGTCCGGAAATTTCACCGTGCAAGAGACCATCGACCTCAAGCTTCCCAGAAACGACGAACCTGTACAATGGGCAGTGAGGAGTTGCATTCAAATCACCGCAGAGAATCGTCGGTGCGTAAATTAGTTGCCCGTTGGCTCGGGAAACGCCGAGGAAAGCGGCTTCCTCCACGTTGGCCATGAGGTACCGCAATTGCGCCAGCTTCACGTCTCCGCGTTTCGGATTAAAGAGTAGGTGGGTTGTTGCGACGCACAGTTTTGCTTGGCGATTTGCGAGCGGCGTGAGAGTAACTACCAATCCCACATTGTCACGATTGAGTGTTCGACAACCGGGCTTGAGAAATTCCACCTGCGATACATTGAGGATTCCGAAGACGCTCTTCTTCCAGAAAACCGCACATCCTTCGTTTTTACCTCCAGTTTTGCATTTGAAAACATACTCGTAGCCTTCTCGAGCCAAACGCGGCCCAAGGAAATCCTCCAGGTGATCCGCTTGTACTTCTTGTAAACAAAGAACATCGCAGTTCTGGCGGAGCAGCTGCTCGATGATCCTTCCGCGTCGGTATTCCCACGGGAGGAATTCGCGCTTGATATCTTGGTAGACTATTGGGTGATTGTCGAGATTCTCTTGGGCCAGAATATTGAATGTCATTATCGAGAATTCTATCTCATGCTGTCTCGGTGCCATCGGTTGATGACTGACGGGTTTCCATTTGGTGAAATTCCGCGCCATGCGTTCGATTTGCGCATCGTCAAGTGACGTTGCCATCTTTCCTTTCGAGCGACGGGAGCCCGGAGTCGAGCTTCGTCCCTGTGACGGTATTTGACTCTTGAAGTATTTTGAGACTTTTGAAACGGTCGGAGAGGCCCGCAACAGCGCGCGCCGAAGATGAAGCAGCATGAATGGCACGAGCGGGAGCGGATCTCTCCAGCGCCGGAACTTCGAAACCAAGGAACTACAACGGTCCCTGACTTCGGGTAGTTCTGCTAATGTCGGCGATAAGTTTACAGTACGACAGTGGAATTCGCATCATTCACAATTCACGAGGCACAATAGCAGACTCTGCCGTTCGCCGCTCTTCTACGATGGATCGAAACAAACAAAACAAACGACGACCTACATACCTTCCATGGAACCAATCTTTGCAGACATCACACTGTATCATGAAGCGCTCTGGGTCATACGGCTGGCCACAGAGGCAGTAGAGGGGCTCCTTCGTACTCGACATGACGACCTAAAGGGTCGAAACACAAAGGAATTCCGGAGGAACGCCCATTCAACGCACAGCACCGAAAGAACCCGAGGAACGCGGGAGCGATTTCGATACTCAGATGGACTTCGAATCGGTTGTTTTGGAGGTTGAGCCGAGATACTTCTCAAAGTTTCAAGGCTCGGACCGATCCGAGAATTGCAGCCGCAAGAACGCTCACTTAGGATTTCAGAGTCTGAAGCTCAAAGCTACACAGCTTTCGGGAGAACTGATCTCTCGCTTGATTTTCATGTTCTTCGAGACATTCCCATGGCTGACGCTAACCCGCCAGGGACGGATAACAAACATTCTGGGAGCTCTCCGTCGGATAGCTTAAACGACGGAAGTACTCAGGAAGCGAGCCCCGAGAAAACACACCTACATCGTGAGCTGAAACTAACCGGCAGCGACCGGTGTCGATCTTCGTGAAGGAAGATTCTCGAGTTTGACCGAGTGTTGGAATTCCGAATATTCAACCTAAAATCTTTCATAGCTAGTTCGCACTGCGAGGTCGAGATCTCGAACCGCTCAATCCGAGGCTGTTGAGGAAATCGGGATTGCTCCACTGCGAGAGCAGCCGAGATAGTTGATCGTGGAGTTTTTCGATGCATTCCATGTGAATGCAAACAAATTTTGGAATTTGGAAGAAAAGATCGCGCTCCTTTGATTCGAATGATGGAAAAAAATTTTTCAGACCGTCCAAATTTTTTGAAACCGAAATCTCGATCTGAACTGCAACGCGTTTTTGAAAGGCACTATTCACGACTTACGCGCGTGGCGCGCCGCCGAGAGAAAAGTCATCAGCCAAACGAGAAGGAATGCAGGAGGGATAAACAACATGGATCCGATTGCCAATTGACGTAGAGAGACCAGGCTGGAGCTTATCCTAGAAGAGAGATACACTATTGCCAGAAAAATAGGGAGAGAAGATCAACCAGAAGCATGGCTGTCCATCTAGACTCATGACTCACGATCGGCAGAACGAGGAAGAGCAGCCCGACGGACGGCTTGAAATTCAATAGGGGAGGAAAGGTTTTTTAGGGCATGCAAGATCGTGTTTTGAAAATAGATGCGCCACGGATATCGGCATGCGCGAGATTGATACAAAAGGGGGACGGAAAGGAGCAACCAGGAACCGGAACCGTGTCGCGCAAGTTTCCCGGAAGCGAATCTTCCCCGAGGATCCATTCACAAAACGGAGAAACTCGAACGTTCTTCGAACGACTTGCGACGAATTCCGGGATCGATTCCCACTGCCAACTTTCAGCCATCCGCTCGCCGGGGCGCTCTTGAAACGGTTATGTCTCCTCGTTCCAGAAGTCCATTCGAAACTTTATTGCCTCTTCTCAGTCCTCGATGGATATGGATTTCACGGACTGAGCACGAGCTTCTCGCTCAATCCGCGACTGTAATCATCGAGGGAACAGGAGCGGGACGGCTGGCCTCGCTGAGTGCTGAGCCGACTTGGGGATGATCACAATATGCTTTATTAGAGGATGACAGAAGCGATTATTAGCCCGAAGGAGGGTACCCGAGATATCATCAAGAGCTCGATCGAATGGCGCTCGATTCACGATAAGCCCCTGTTAGCGACCTCACCCAAGAGCTACGGACAACCGTTTCGCGGAAATCAGACGGATACGGGACGAAGCGGTTGAGACGCTCAAAGTGCCTCAACTATCCTTTTCCGGGTGGAACAGCTGTTCAACGGTGCCCGTGTACCGATGTATGACTTCCATACGGGAAAACCCATCCGACCTCGGAGCGTTTGGACTAGGCTCATTCTTCTTGAACGGTCTCAGGCACAGAGCAGCCGGGGTTGTGATAGCCTCCTCCATGAGGCGGTCGAGGCCTCCACAATAAGAATCGAGGCTCGAATCGTTAGCAACATTCGAGGTCAGATCCTGATCCAGAAGCTCGCCGATGATATCACCGATGCAGAACACGGTGAGCCCCCTCAATGTGCGACTCAGGAGCGGAAAATGAGCTCCCCAGTTACATCGCAGGGGAGTCGAGTTTAGAAATCGGCGATCACGGAAAAACTCAATAAGAGCCAATGTATTCGAAAGGATAAGATCAATCCGATCACAATCTCACACAGAACCTCACCCATCCCTCGAGCCTCGAAGAATCGTGGTCGGACTCACGCTCGCACACCGCAGCATTGTATCGACGAATTAAGCATCTTCGGAGGCAAGGGAAAACACGAAACGTCATGAGCGAGGAGAATTCGGAAAGCAGAAATCCCGCGATCGAGGGAATGAATCGTCACGCGCCTCTGAGATAGCCCCGACGAAGGGCTGATTGATAACCATCGAATGGCGCCAAGACAGACTGATAGAAGCTTGAGAGTTTGAGCACAGCAAGCGATTCTCTGGAAGTTTCGGGAGAAATTCGAAAATCAACCAACGCGTCTCGGAAGAGCCTCGGAGAATCGGGATAGCAATTGTCAGGGAGGTTGAAAAAATTCGGAATCGACCGCTGCGCCGACACAGCGTCAAGAGAGCCCGAGGCATCGAGCCCCAGAAAAAGTCTCCCAAGGTGAATGTCGCTGAAATCTTCTCGTCCGAGGGTAGACCGCTATCCCTGATTGGAAACCACAAGCGGACAAATAAAGCGATGAGAGATTCTACTGTCGAGGCGACAAAAAAGAAGTGGAAGGTTCCTTAGCGAGAGCCATATAATTGGTAATCGGTCGATATGTGTGCAGGATCCTAGGCTGAGAATCGGGTGTTTCTCCGAGAGCTCCTCCTCTCTCTGCTCATTACTGAAGCAAACTAGCGGCACCCTCAGGCATTCTATCGCCGATTCGGGCGGGAGAATCACAGCTCTCACCTCGAAAATCCTCAATTACCCGCTCTGGAGTACCATCTGATTCCGTCGATGAGTGATACGTCACTTTTAGCGTAGAACTACGCTATAGCCCCCAGTGACGGGCACCAACTTCAATGGGGAGTATTGGGGGCCAAAGCTCGAATTTCGAGCTTCGAAATTGCGGAGATAGCATGCGTATGTGCTGGGGTCGTCTGCTAAAGGCTTACGCACTTTTTCTATGCGACTCACCTGTGTAACAAACTTGTCGAGCTTATTTCTCTGAAACAGAGCGCTTGACAATGAAAATGGTGATGGCTGAATATGTCCGGCTGAGAATGAGGCACCCTTCATGCTACTCAATTTCCCCCTTATCTTGATTATTTCATAAAATACAGGCCAAGGAGTAGGCTCGTTCTCGCAGAACGTCGGAACGAAGACTCGGAGGCTGAAAAACTGAGGGCAAGAACCCTCAGCATACCTTGATTAGTCCCAATCGACTGTTCTGGAAACGCTATGTCGATTGATTGACCCAGAAATTCCCTCTTCCTGATTTTAAACATATATTTGGCGGAGAGTCTCTCCTCCGCTAGGGATGGATCAATTTCTTCAGGATCGCCTCAGTTTTTGCTAAATTAATCGTTGAAACTTTCCTCAGACAAGACAACTAACACCTCCGGTTGAGGTTGTATAATGACAGCGGAAAAGGATGTTCGCGCGTTCTTCAGTTCATATGGACTGATGGTAGTCATGGAATCTAATGTACCTTTCATACGCATAGTCGCGATGTTCTTTAATCCTTATATCCTCCACGAGGAAGTGTGGCACTCGGTCACGTACCGGTTGCTGTCCGAATTGCGGGTTGCCAAGCGGAAAACGACGCCGCACTCGGTGCAGATATCGGACCGTCCGTATATCCGATTGGAGTTTGTCGGTTGAGTAATAAGCAGATTTTGATGTCATTCGTCAACATTTCTGAGTTTAGAAAACTTGCCGAAGTCTTCGAAGGTTGCTACCGACCGAATCCCGTTCCCGCAGTTGAGTTCTTTGATCTAGTTTTCCTCAAATTGAAAAAGCGTCTTTCGAACAACGGCCAGAGGAAATCTCGTGATACCCTTCGTCGACCGGAGGGTAGTATCGAAAATCTTTTGCAGATCTTCGAACTCACGGAACTACGTGTTCCGTGTTCGCGTAGTTCTACGCCCACATACCGCCTGAGTCCCTGACTCGGGCACCCTGGGGATTTTTCAAGACCTTTCTCGACGTCGTCCTAATATCTTGAGAAGTCTTTAACAGGATTAGATCCTGCATACACAGGTCGCAGACGAGTACGGTCTATTTATCTACGGATGTCCACCGTCACCAACATAACCTTCACTTCTCGGGCATCGCGCTCCCCGCTCCGAACCGAGGACTGCGAGCAATTGTACGCTCTGTCGTCGCTGCTCCGGGATCGTGCGTGATCTGCGGATTCTCAAGTGATAGTACAGATGGAAATCTACTCGTAATTCTATCGATTCTCATCTCTTGTCTATCTGTGTACCGGATTGGGACACCGCTGAATTAGCGGGTTGAAACATTGGGGGATGAGGAGTGCATCCACCGCTTTCGCGGGCTCCTCTTCTCGGTCCGCGGCTAGACGGAGGCTCGATCCAAAATATCAATCCACGAATCTTTCGACAAGGACGCTGCTCTCCTTGCCGTCGCCGACGAAAGCGCGGTCTGAGAAAATTACTTGGTATAGGGGGTGATTTTATTTAGACAGCCTCTGGCCAGATTCACTGAAGGGAGATATCGGAGTATTCTCCTTCGGTGAAGGACGCTGCCCCTTCAAGGAGTTCGCTCGGTGGAATATGGACAGACGAATTTTCGCAAGACTCAGCTCCGAGTCAGGGTTGCGACACAGGGGATGCCCTCAAAAGCACAGGGTTGAATGAAGAACACCTACTCATGAGAAGACTCCGAGTCAAGTCAGAGATGTGTGCTCAAGAATCGAGATCTCATGATGCTGAAGCATGGCTACGTTCCGCGAACCGGCCTCAGTGAGGAAAAGGGCGGCATGATTGAATATGGTTCTCGGATCGATCTCCTCCACCTTCTAAGAATGATGTATGCTACCTATAACCCTGGTCGGACCTTCTGCATCCGGACGGAGGAATTCAATGTCGCATTGACCATCGATTGTAGAGATGCAGAAATTGAGTTTTTTAATTTAGAAGAACTTAGAGGATGCGAGAGAAAATCGGCTTTTTTTTAACGACTCAACTCATTTTATTCCTTCGGTCGGTCATTGTGAATTAGTGAATAACTCCTGCGATCTGAATATCTTCTAATACGGGCTGTTTCACCACCACGGGAGCCACTGGCGGTAGGAGCACAGCGAGAGGGGCGATTGGCGCTGGTGCGACGGGAACGGCGGGAGGGGGCAAGAGAGGAGCCGCGGGTGGAGGCACGAGAGGAAGCGATTCAGCTCCCGGGAGGGCAGGCTCGTCGACAACTTTGTTTGTGTTCTGGAGGATGATCGAAGGGCCTCTCCTGTAGTTCGGTGGTGGTGTGGTCAGAGGCGCAGGCGTGGTCATATGAATGAAGGAACCTGAAGCCGCGGCTGCGAACATGCAGATCAATGCAATGGTCTTCATTTTTCCTGTCTTATTCCAGATCAGAGATCGGATAGCACGAGGAATCGGATGTGATTGAAGGCTGGGTGACTAGTGTACTTGATTGGGAGCTCGGGTGTTGTTATATACCTCCTCCATGGGCAAGAGGCATGAGAGAGAACGGGCTTAGGCGAGCAGACCCGGCCGCGTGACTCGGACCCCACACCTTGAAGTCATGGGGTCGTCTCGCTGGGGGACGGATTTCAGAACTTCGAAGCTGAAGAAGCCTCCTGGTTACTTTCTGACAGATTCTGAGAGATTTTAATTGGCGTCTAGTGATCTGGATGCAGATTCGTCCTCCGAGACCTGCAGGGGATTATTTCGGCAGCTTCTATCGACATCCTGTCGGAATTCGCTTCTCCGGTCGCACGAAGCGGTGAAACGGGTTTTCAGGTGGGCAGAATCGTTTGAGCCTTCCTTCCGAATCTACTGGAATTCCGATCGATAGTGATTGGAAAAAATAGGTCTTCCACGGCTCAAGACTCAACCGTGACTGCGGTCAGCGTCAGCAGGTGGACCGAGCTGAGCAGCGAGTATGCGAAACTCATCAGGGTTCGATCGAACAGCGAAGCTCAGCCTTATTCGTGATGATTCCTCAAGTCGACCAGCTCTGAAAGTTGGCGACGAAGGCTCTTCGACGTCCAAGTGTTTCTAGGGCCTCCGAAAGCTTTTATTAGGCAACTCAGCGTACAGCTACGGAGATAGAGCAAAAGCTCGACGACATTTCCGGCGTCTTGAGCGGATATCCGAATGTCATCTGCTGTCGAGGCTCACTCGAGCCATCGAGAGCTCATCAAGAGTATGGTGTTCCCGGCCAACCCGGCTGGACAGCCAATCTTCGAAAAAAATCATGCGGTGGCTGTTGGGTGAAAGTCTACTTGCGAGGAAATTCCGATCTCTGGGAGCGCACCGAGTTCGCAAGGGTCTAACAGTTGGAATGGGAAGGGTGAGATCGGCAAATACACCTCGACCCGTTCCCGGATAGCGTACCTACATTTTTCTGCTTTGGCAGATTCTATTTTGATATTGTTTCTAATGACGATGTACCGAATGTCGGTTTTAAGGAACGGCGCCTCCCACGACTGCGGTGGGCAGCCCATTCCAGAGGAAGTGCTATTTTTTTTTCATATGGTCTCATTCTCAGGAAGAGACCTAAACTCGCAAGTCGGAAACGCAAGGCGAAAAGAAACGCGAATCAGCCCCCAAAAAAAGCGAAGACGGGCGCGGAGCGGGTTGCTGAGCACCGAGCGCGGACTAGGGGAACGATTCGACCCATCATTGATACGCCATGTGGGGCTTCCGTCACGAACGGTTTCTCGCATAACGATCAGCCAGTAGTTGCGGGAGCGATTTCTGAACGGATTGAACCGGATTTGGCGAGATCTCCCGAACTGTTCCATGTCTGGCAACGAGCATCCGTAAACATCTGCCGCAGCTCCGTAAAGAATAAGCTCGGACAAGCGTGCAATGTGTGCGATCGGCTATGGTTCTATCTAGTTTTCAATCTCATCAGGTCTTTGCAGCGGCCGACAGTCATCCTCAAAAGAAGGGTGAATCAAATTTTCATAATCCTATTCCATCCATAGATCGCTTCCGCCTTGAATTCGATCATGGACTTGCAATCCGTCCTCGATCCTTAAAGCTGTGCGGCGTATGTCGTCGACTACGTCAATAAATCGAACCGAGGTATAAGCAACCTACATCGGGAATCGCTCAAAATACATGAAGACAATCCCGAATACGATCAAGCTGCATTGATGAGTAAGGTCGGTCTGAAAGTTCTGAACAGTTTTGAAATGTCCTCACGGGAAGCAGCCTGGTATTCATCACTTCAACCCATGAGCTGGGCATCTCGTTCCACAGTATCCATTCCCAAGATAACACTACATGGAAGGTACAAATCGCGTAAACGAAAATCGGTCATGAATTCGGAGAATCTAGTTGAGGACAGTACGAATATATGGACTGAGAACATAGAGAAATATGAAGAGCGTCCCAAAGTATTGGAGTCGATCACTCTAGCCCAACTCGTCGCCTGTCATGAACCTAAGTCCCCACCTATATTCGACGAGGAGCCAGACTTCGAGGATTATGAATTATGATGATCCCGAAAATGGTCCGGACAGACGAATCGAGCGCGGACACAGACGTCGAGATTAATTTTTTTTTTTTTTTTTCGGTGAAGCAGCTCGCAAAGGGATGACCCTATAATTCTCAAAAGGAACTGCGAGTGCGAAAAGGGGGAGGGGGACTGGGGGAAGCTAGGAGGAAAAGGTGAAAGAGCCATAGGAAAAAATGCATTGACGCACTACCCAGAAGAGTGGAAAATTCAACCGGAGTGTGGGGCTCATGTACATAATACCCACTAAAAAAACCTATGGCTCTTTACCTGAAGGGAGAGAGCGGATAGTGTTGGATTTGAAGAGTTTCGGATCGTACGTTGGAGGGAAGACATGAGGGGGAAGGGCATTCCATAGACGGGATGTACGGGGGAAAAAGGTGGAGGCGAATTGAGCAGTACGATTGGAGGAAAGTTGGACAGAGTAGGGATGCTGCTTGGTACTCTTTCTGGTTACACGGGCGGGGACCGAAATAGGGGGAACGAGGGAAGAGATTTCATCTGAGCATTCTCCATGGAAGTATCGATAAAATAGGCAGAGGTCGGTAACGTTACGACGTGAGGATAAAGATTCAAGAGAAGAGGATATGGCTGAATCACCGATGAGACGGATAGCACGTTTTTGAATAGAGTCCAGGATAGAGAGGGATGAAGGAGCGGCTTCACCCAGATATGCGAGCAGTACTCAAGAGAGGGACGGATTGGGTTTTATAGAGCAAAAGAAGGTGAGATGGAGAAAAATAACGTTTGGCTCTGAAGAGGAATCCTAGTTTCTGGGAAGCTGACTTGGCTATGTTAGCTATGTGATGGTGCCATTTAAGGTTTGATGAAAGGCACACGCCTAAAATAGAGATATTCGATGAAGGAAGTAGCGTTTCGTTGTCAAAAGAGATGGTAGGACTAAAAGGCTTGGTTTTCTTCGTGAAAAGGGTAAGCTGCGTCTTCAGGGAATTGAACCGGACCAAATTAGTTGAGCCCCATTGCAGAATCTTCTGGAGATCGCAATCGATGGAGGAGAGCAAGGTGTTTCTAGAGGAATTTGTTTGAGTAGAGGTCGGCTGCTTCGTGAAAGAGTAACCAGCATGGAGTGTACTGTCGTCGGCGTAGCTGTGTATGGGATTTGTGGTGGAGGCGAGAAGATCATTGATGTGCAACAGGAAGAGAGTTGGAGAGAGTACAGAGCCCTGGGGTACACCTGCGTTGATTGGGAATGATTTTGAGAGGGCGCCGTCGGCCATAACCTTAATAGAACGTTGACTAAGGAAGCTTGAAATCCAGTTGCAGAGATTTGGTTGGAGACCGAAGGAAGGGAGCTTATTGAGGAGAGCGGCATGCCAAACCCTGTCGAATGCCTTGGAAATGTCCAGAGCAACAGCAAGGGTCTCGCCATGTTTTTCAATAGCAGAGTTCCAAAGATGGGTTGTGTAGAGCAGAAGATCGCCACTGGAGCGACCCTTTCGGAAGCCATACTGCCGATCACTAATGAGGGAGGACTGTTCGAGATGGGAGAGGAGCTGGGAGTTTACGGCTTTTTCCATAACCTTGGATAGGATGGAGACGAGTGAAATGGGACGATAATTAGAGGGCGAAGATTTGTCGCCTTTTTTGGGGATAGGTTGAACGAGGGCAAGCTTCCAGCAAACGGGGAATACGCCTGAATCGAATGAGAGAGAGAAAAGTCTACAGAGTACAGGAGTGAGTTCTGGGGCGCATTTTTTGAGAACTATCGCTGGGATACCATCAGGGCCTGGGGCCTTGGAGACATCAAGGGTGCCGAGGATTTTACGGATCGAGGACTGGTGGAACGATATTTGGGGCATGGAGGGAGGGGCGCCTGAAGGAGGGGGCGGGATTTGGTTGCCGGGATCAAGTTTAGAGTTTTCTGCAAAAACCTCAGCGAGGGTGTTGGCCTTGTCTTCAGGAGTTGTTGCAAGGGACCACCGGGCTTAGAGAGGGGCGGGAGAGTGCTTGTGGAGAAATTTTGGCGGATTGCTTTTTGCTAGTGACCAGAATGGGCGGCTGCCACTAGGGCATGAGCTGAGTTTTTGAGCGATTGAGGAGATATGGGAGTTCTTAGATTTCTCGATTTGGGCTTTGCAGGCATTACGAGCCTGCTTGAAGATGGAGAAAGTTGACGGGTTAGGCTGGGATTTCCATGCATGATATGCCGAGTTTTTGTTGCTGACAGCTATCGAGCATTGTTTGGTGAACCAGGGTTTGGAGTTGGAAGAAGTTTTGCGGGTAGAGTGAGGAATGAATAGCTCCATGCCGAGGAGGATAATGCCACTTATGGTAGATGCGCATTCGGAGACATCTGGTGTCTTAAACAGTGAGAGATCCAAGGGAATGAGGAGAAGAAGGTGCGCAGCTCGTCCCAATCAGCTGACTCATAGTGCCAGACATTTTTACAGGTTGATTTTAATTTTCGAGGAGGAGAAATTGGTCGGATTGCTTTGATGAGACAATGATCTGATTTTCCCAGTGGAGCGGATGAGGCAATTGAGAAATTTTCAGGGTCACTAGCCAGGAAGAGGTCTAAGGTGTTGGCTGATTGCGAAATTCTATCTGGAACTCTCGTTGGAAATGTAACTAATTGAGTAAGATCACGGGAAATGGCGAAAATTTCGGACCTCGCGGCCTGCAGCGTTGGTAGCTCCGGAATATCGGAGCCAAGCAGAGTTGTGGACATTAAAGTCACCGAGTAAGATAATTTGTGAGTTTGGATAGGTGGTGTTGATTAGGTCGATTTTATTTGAGAGGTAGGAGAAGAAAGAGACGTGATCATTGTCGGTTAGGGGATCTATAGAGACAACAGAGAACTGTTGGATGCCGGAGATAGTAGGTTTTTAGCCAGAGGGCATCGAAAGCGGAGGATTCGAATGTGGGCAAGCGGCAGCACACAAGGTCAGATCTGACAAAAGCGCACGTTCCACCTTTGAAGCGGAAGTTTTCATGTAATTCGTAGCTCGGATAGCGAAGGTGGGTAGAGTCGAGGGGGCTTGAGATTTGTGTTTCGGTTAGGAAAGGAAGAAGGGCGTTCGGTCTCAAGATGTTGGTGGACCGAGGCAAGGTTAGAATGGAGGCCTCTGATGTTGCTAAAATGAATGGAGAGATTGCAACAGGGGGTTGGGGAAATCTTGGAGGCCGCAGAAGGTTGAGTATTTGCTGGATTGTTTTGGTTCATGGTTTGGTGGTTTAGGGTGAATTTTTGAAAAAAGAGGGAGACAAATCCTCGAGCGGAAAATCGACCGACGACAGCCCGCGAGACGTCGTCGAGACCGTAGGTGGCGGACCCTCGGCAGTACCTCCCGAATGATCCCGCTCGGTTCCCCTCCAGTCACGAGCTGGCAGAACGAGACCATCGAGATTATACACCACATGGTGTGGCAGCCTCCGGATGCGTTACTATCCGGTTCGGGCCACTGTACTATATGGCGGTCAGCCCGCGGAAACTGTTTCACTGCTGTACCCTTTCCACTGCAATGGTCATAGAGGGCCCATGGGCTGGGCCGGCCGTCCCTCCCCGCGGACGCGATGAGAAGAGAATGAGAGAAAGGTGGAGAGTAGTCGAAGAAGTAGAATATAGTAAGAAAAATAAAGGTTGAGCGGAAAAGAAGGCATAGAAAAGATAAGATAACCGGATACCCCAGCCTGGTGACCGAACATGGCAATGCCACTTTGGGTCATCAATAGCATAGGACGGTGGTATTTCACCGGGCGACTTAGGATGTCTACCACTCTTCGCCCGAAGGCTGTCGGATTTAGCTGGGATGATGGGACTAGGTCCCATCATACCATTGCCCAGGGGTTGCCGCGTGGAGGCACCGACACTGGCGAAGCCATGATCAACCCCCAAATTGCGAAATCATACGCTATAGGAATTACTACAGAGATGAACAACTGAATTATAAACGTGAGATGGTCACCCCACACATTTCATTCCGTACCGGGCTTCTGGAAATCATCGATCGAAACAAGTTTATAGAAATTTTCAGTTCCAACGAGTTGATGATCGCAGAGAGACGAAAGTAATTCGAAGCTCATTCGGACATCAACTCTGTACTGCAAGAGATTGAAGCTATGAGTTCGAGCGAAGAAGGACTATCTGAGAGTATCGAACCCGACACGAACAATTTTCTCTTTATGTTCGATCATACTCTCTTGAATACCTCCATACACCCTTTAAAAGAGGTCAGAAAGACGTTCTCACGCCTCCATTACGGTAGTGTCCATGACGCTATCACTGTGACTTTCCAGCTTTTCTGAGGACTGAACCATACAGACCGTGACTCTCTGGGACCGTTTACACCGACGAAAATTGAGGAGAAGTACATTTTTTCATAGATTCAGTTCCTTATACCAGAGAAGTTCGAGTGCCCCGGAATCAGTCATAAATTATGATTTCCTGCCTGATCCAGCTCACCAGTGAGGTTCCGCTCCATAGATGTACGATTCTGCAAGTTTCCTTAGGGAGAGTCTGCAATCAACACCATTCGCATCGAAGGCTGTTCTCAGGGCCCATCCAGATGCCCCCTCCGATTGTAGAGAACTCGCAGAAGTTGGGTCTTGTACATTGACGAGAACTTACAGCATGAGAGGAAAAGGCGGCTGGTTTTTTAATGATTCAGCTTATTTTATTCGTTCGGTCGCTCATCGCGGATTAGTGTATAACCCCTGCGATCTGAATGTCTTCTAATACGGGCTGTTTCACCACCACGGGAGCCACTGGCGGTAGAACCACAGCGAGAGGAGCGATTGGCGCTGGTGCGACGGGAACGGCGGGAGGGGGCAAGAGAGAAGCCACGGGTGGAGGCACGAGAGGGAGCCCTGCAGCTTCCGGGAGGGCAGGCTCGTCGACAACTTTGTTCGTGTTCTGGAGGATGATCGAAGGGCCTCTCCTGTAGTTCGGTGGAGGTGTGGTCAGAGGCGCAGGAGTGGTCATATGAATGAAGGAACCTGAAGCCGTGGCTGCGAACATGCAGATCAAAGCAATGGTCTTCATTTTTCCCGTCTTATTTCAGATCTGAGATCAAATAGCGAGGAATCGGATGAGATCGAAGGCAGAGCGACTAGTGTACTCGATTGGGAGCTCGGTTGCTGTTATGTACCTCCTTCAGGGGCAAAAGGCATGGGAGAGGAAGGGTTCAGACGAGCAGACCCAGCCGCGGACCCCACACCATGAACTCATGAAGTCTCTGTCTGGGGGGCGAAACCTGATTTCAGAACTTCTAAGCTCAAGGAGCCTCCAGTATGCAGTCAAATGATTCTGGTAGAATAAGTGGCATGATCTGTATTCAGACTCCTCCTCTGAGACCCACAGGGAATCACTTCGACAGGTTATCGTATCGACCTCCTGTCGGAAGTCTCTTCACCGGCGCTTCAAGGGACGAAACGGCTTTTCTGATGACGAAAACCATTTGACTGTTCGGTACCGACCTTCTGGAAGGCGGGAGGAGGGGAAGTAGGAAAAGATTCGGGTGAATCGGAAATTGGATTGGATGTCCCACGGCTCCATTATGTATTTACGGAGGTCCTTTGGCTCCGACCCGCAAGCTGGGTACATTATCAGTTATTAGGATGACGACTGTGGAGAATGATACTGACCGGAGGCGAGAGAGCGATAAGCAGATGAGTTCGAATGCCGACCCAATCTAGAACCCTGCTCAGTCAATGCGTGATTCCGCGTTCCCTCTGCTCATCTACTTGAGTCCACGACGCCAATCGGCGCTTGAGCTCTCGCAGCTGCGTCAGATGTCCAGCCAGGAGTCTTCCTTCTTCCAAAATTCCAAAAGCTACAGGACTTGGCGCGGAGAGTATACTTTCTGCTCTGATAACCGGAAATCATGGCCCGGTCACGAGGAAGATCTCTCTATGCTCGTAGCTCATGAGTTCTGACTCAAGATGTTGTCGATTTCCACGTTCCGACCGCCAATGCACAACAACGATGGGATCCCGGGACGAGATCGTTTTGGAGACATCTGAAGAACTTCGAAAAACATTATAAGGTATCTGGCGTTTCGTCAGCGCTCCCGTGCCGAAATCTGATACAAACGGTTCCCAATCATGGCCCTTCGGATCCGTGCAGCTCATAGCCATCACCAAGCTGGCGATAGCTCCCCTAATGAGACGGTCGAGAGCTCTTCAACGTGGACCGTGGCTCGAATCGTCGGCGATATCCGACGTCTGATCCTGATAAGTAGCGTACCGATGATATCACCAGACCCAGAAAGACGGCGCCTGCATCATTCGAAGACTCACACCGTTTGAAAGTTTCATCGCAAACGTAGAAGAAGCGTTTTTGAAATCCTCGTCACGGTTTCAGATGATCGGGAGTTTCGCTCCCAGTCTAGTGCTCCCACGGCAGCCTATTTCTAGTCTCAGGCATCGCTTTTTTCCGAGCGCCCAAACTCCACTGACCAAAATGAAACAGAACCGGTCCAACAAAAGAACGGGCTGAGTATGCTACCCGAATGCTCTATCGGACCATGCACGGTAGGCTATCGGAATCTTATCACATCTACCCGAGATGTCTTCAAGAGAACATTGTGTCCCGAATCCCTCACCAATACCCATTCTCCAGGATTCGGTCATTGATCATTTTAGCAATATCGAGGCGGAGTCGAGCGATAAGAGGGCCACGGAGTCCCTTCTTCAGCGATTGTCAATAGAGGTTCAGAGAGGGAACGCCGCTGGATTCCACGGCTGAATGCCTTCGGGTGGCGGGTTGCCCGGTCTGGGGTGATCGTACCCAATGTACCACGTTAGAATGATACTTCGCGAAAACAGAAAGAATTGAATCATTTTTAGCGGATGACTCCCACATGATTTCTCATTTTCACTACAACGTCTTATAGACAGCGGATCTGCGGTGCAGAACGAACTGGGAATTCTCACTGAAGTGCCCCGAGCCTCCGCTGGGACCAGTCTATAGGCGCGGCGCCGGCGGATACCGGGGAGGAATTCGACGACTGGGAACCTTTCTGGGTCTTGCACGGGATATCGATAGAGAGCCGCAATCCGACTGTAGGAGTGAAAATAACGAGCTGATCACGCTCCCAAATGCTTCTACGAACCATCCACGGTAGGCTATCGGAATCACGTCATATGTTTCTTCCGGAGATGTCCTCAAGAGCCTATCGCATACCAATTCTCTCACCAATACCGATTCTCCAGGATTCAGTCATTGGTCATTTTAACGAATGACTCCCACATGATTTCTCATTTTCACCTCAAAGTCTGATAGACAGCGGATCACTGAAGGGCCCCAAGCCTCCGCCGAGACCAGTCGATAGACGCGGCGCGGCGGATACCGGGGAGAAATTCGACGACTGCAAACCGTTCTGGGTTCTGCACGGAATATCGATGACCTATCGAAATTAGCCTTTGTGGTTCTCGAGGGTCGAATCTGAAAGCAGATCATTAGGAGTCTCTAAAACTCTATGGGACTACAAACCGAAGGTAGCTTCAGCTTGGATGTTCTGAAATCTGCTATCCGTCTCCCAGCGAGAAGACTCCATGAGTCCAATCTGCAGGGTCCGCCGCTGGGTCTGCTCGCCTGAACCTCTCCTCTCCTTCTCTCCCATAAAGGAGGTGTATAACAGCATCCGAGCTCCCATTCGAATACACTCGTCGCTGTGCCTTCGATCACATCCAATTTCACAGGCAGTTTGATCTCTCATCTGAGATTAGGCAAGAAAAATGAAGACCATTGCATTGATCTGCATGTTCGCAGCCACGGCTTCAGGCTCCTTCATTCAGATCACAACTCCTGCGCCTCTGACCACACCTCCACCGAACTACAGGAGGGGCCCTTCGATCATCCTCCAGAACACGAACAAAGTTGTCGACGAGCCTGCCCTCCCACCAGCTGCCCTCCCGGAAGCTGAAGTGCTCCCTCTCGTGCCTGCACCAGTGGCTCCTCTCCTTCCTCCGCCCGTGGCTCCTCTCTTGCCTCCCCCCGCCGTTCCCCTTGCCCCAGCGCCGATCGCTCCTCTCGCTGTGGCCGTGCCGGTTGAGGCTCCCGTGGTGGTGAAACTGCCCGTATTGGAAGACATTCAGATCGCAGGAGTTATTCACTGATTCCCGGGGAGCGTCTGAACGAATAAAATGAGTTGACTCGTTAAAAAATTCAGCCTTTTTTTTCTCGCATCCTGTAAGCTCCCATCAATTATAAGACCCTGCTTCTGCGAATTATCTACAACCAGCCGTGCGGGCGCTTCGCGCCAATCTTTATGTTGCTGTATCTACAGGCATTCATAGGAATCTCCATGTGAGAGACTTTGGCGCATGACTTTGGAGTAATATACTTCTGCAATCTGTGTTGCCGTTGGATTAGCTCGAGTTCGTCGCTGTTGAGAAACATTAGCTTATCCTGCGGCTTGTGTTTCTTCGGCTGAGCGATTTTCTCTCTATCTTCGAATTCTGTAGCTTTCTAGCTGACGCCGTCACTGATTACCACGAGAGATCTTCCTCGATTTCGGCATGACGTATGCGAGAACTAATTTGTCGAGTAGCTCATGAGTACTCCTACCCTGACAGCGGGATGGTATGTGAAAGTGTTGACATCGTT
>NW_003804341.1:33756-38393 GCF_000255335.2 Galendromus occidentalis
AGATTACTATCGATTCGCTGCAAGGCAGAACTCGTTCGCGGCCGGATGGCGAATCGTAAGAATTCCAGCGCCGTCCGTGATCGCAGATTAAGGCGCATGGCGGCTATCAGCTCTCGGACCCAAGTCGGACCCTCAGCTCAGAATTTTCAGCGGATCGGAACCGTTCAGCTCTCAATGGAGTCTCCGTTTGCCGTGGGATCGGCAAACATCGGAATTTCATCTCTTCATCTCGACGATGGGTATTGAAGAGTTTGGAAAACGTTTCCGATCGAATCCTCGGCTCATGCTCGCGCCGTAAGAACTTCGAACCCTAACGGAGGAAAATGAATTCCTAATCGAAATCAGAGCTATTCCTTTGAAAATTCCGGAAAACAGATACTCTCCGGGGAGCTCTGAGCGGGGAGCGGGGTAAACGGACGGAAATATCTCCCTTATATAGAGTGCAAAAATAAGGAGCTGATCACGCTCCCGAATACTTCAACTAACCATCCAAGGCAGGCTATCGGAATCACGTCATATCTACAAGGGATGTCCTCATGGGTACGTCGTTTCCCGACTACCTCACTTATACCCAATCTCCAGGATTCGTGCATCGGTCATTTCAACGAATGACTCCTATATGATTTCGTATTTTCGCCTCAACATCCGATTGACAGTGGATCCGCAGTGCGGAGCAAACTGAGAATCCTTACTGGAAAGTCCCGAATCTTCACTGAGACCAGTCGATCGGCGCGGTCGTGATGGAGCGACACCGACGACTCCCCGGAGAAAATTTTCTCGGAAGCTGGAAACCGCTCTAGAACTTGCGCGGTTTTCCGATACGAAGATCTGTCGAAATAATCTCTCGAAGATATCGGGGACGAATCTGGGAGCACATCATCAGAACTCACTCAAATTCCATTAGACTGGATAGCGGAGACTTGTCCAGTTTGGGAGTTCTGAAATCAGGTATCCATCCCTCAGCGAAGAGACCCCATAAGTTCAAGGTGTGGGGTCCGGGTATCGCGGCCGGGTCTACTCGCCTAAGCCCGTTCTCTCCCATGCCTCTTGCCCATGAAGGAGGTACATATATAACAACACCCGAGCTCACAATCGAGTACACTAGTCGCCCTGCCTTCAATCACATCCGATTCCTCGTGCTATTCGATCTCTGATCTGAAATACGACAGGAGAAATGAAGACCATTGCATTGATCTGCGTGTTCGCAGCCGTGACTTTGGGCTCCTTCTTGCCAACGACCACAGCCGCCCCGACAACCACACCGCCACCCACACCTCCACCGAACCACGGGCGAGGCAGTTCGATCATCCTTCAAAACACGAACAAAGTTGTCGACGAGCCCGTGGTCCCACCAGTTGCCCTTCCGGAAGCTGCACTGCTTCCTCTGGCGCCTCCTCCCGTGGCTCCTCTGGCGCCTCCTCCCGTGGCTCCTCTGGCGCCCCCTCCCGTGGCTCCTGTGTTGCCTCCCCCCGTCGCTCCCGTCGCACCGGCGCCTGCGCCCATCGTTCCTGCCGCTCCAGCGCCCATCGTTCCTGCCGCTCCAGCGCCCATTGCTCCTCTCGTTGTGGTCCTGCCGCCAGTGGCCCCCGTGGTAGTGAAACAGCCCGTCATAGAAGATGTTCAGATCGCAGGAGTATTTACTAATTCACAATGAGCAACCGAACGAATAAAATAAGCTGAATCGTTGAAAAAAACAGACGCCTCTCCCTCTCATCCCCAAAGTTCTCATCAATTATAAGACCCAACTTCTGCGGATTCTCTGCGATCGTTGGTCGATGCAATACAAGAATTCTCCACCCTCCTGCAAAAGCTTGAAGCGGAGATTTAGGTCGCACAGATTGTTCTCGGAAGAAGGAACAAATCGATCCTCGAGCCTCCGTGTTTCGGGAACTGCCAAAGAGCCTCCACGGGTTTATCGCAGATTTCCGGGCCCCGATGTAGTGCCCAGATATGCTGTCGTACCGCCCTGTTCGTCGCTGAGACCTGATTGCGGAACGTATCCTCATTCCGGCAGTCTTCTACAACGCGAGTCTTCTCGCCTCATCATCGATCATTATGGGACCGTGCTCAGGCATCAGTCCCGTTGATCAACCGAACTCTACTGCGAGAACGAATGAAAGGAGCTCGTCACGATCCTCGAGTGATCGATACTAGGGTTTGCCCCTATATTCACGGTATCTCTGCGAGGTATGTCTTCAACGTCCGTGCCTATATCGATCCTCGAGAGTTCTGATCATTTTGAGCAGTGATTCCACACGCTGTCTGATCTTCACTACCGCTTCCGATAGATGGGCTGTGAAGCGAGCTGAGCACTCTCGATGAGGCGACTCGAGTCTGTGCAGGGAGAAGTCGACCGCAGGGTCGACAAATAGTGCGAGGAAACCCGAAATCAGGCGGACTGAGTTCAAGTCCGGAATCCATTCTTTCGGTGGCCAAGTTTGCTCATCGAGGTCTCGGATTCGGGAAGCGGAAGTCTTCCTTAAAGGTTTTGATCCATAGTGTCGAAGGGAGCAACTGGATAGGCCTTGGGAACAGCTCTCGAATCAAAGGTTGTCAATTGCCGACTTCCCCCCACGAAACTTGCAGAATTGTACATCTTTGGAGTGGAGCCTCACTGGTCAGCTCGACTAGGCACGAAATCATGATTAATCTCTGATTCCGAGGCAGTTGAACTTCTCCGGTGTAAAGTACTGAACTCACGAAAAATGTAGTTTCCCACAATTTTCGGCGGTGTAGACAGTCCCGGAAGGCTGAAAATCTTCGTCCGTCTCACCCTTCCCATTCCAACGATTAGACCCCTGCGAATTCGTTGCGCTACTGAACTTCGAAATTTTCTCGCAAGTGGACATACACCCAACTCTCATGGCACGATTTTTTCGAAGATTGGCGGGCTCTCCGGAGTAGCCGGGAACTCCATACTCTCGAGGATCTTGTCGGCTCGAGTGTACCTCCACAGAGTGAGAATCAAGGACTTAGCGGAATCGAAGCGATCTCTAAAAAGATAACCTTCGGGAATCCGCTCAAGATGCCGAAAATTTCATCGAGCACGTGCGCTATCCCCGGAGCAGTACGCTGAGTTGTTGAATCGAAACTCCCGGGGGCTCTCGATGCACTCAGACGTCGAAGAGTCTTCGTCGCAAACTTCCAGGGTTGGCTCATCTGGCTCCAGAAAGACAGCGGTACCGGAGTCGGCGGCGGAATCGACCTTGAAGTGAGCGACGATCCTGTCGCCGGAACACATTTCCTCCTCTTGAAGGGCCCATCGTCCCACAGCGTGCGGCAAGGTACCTCCGCTACCGCGGCTTCGATTTGTTCGGGTCGAAATATATGTGGCTCCATCCGTACCCAGAAATCCTTGTTGATGTCTTTCCCACGATATCCGAATAATCGTTTCCATCATTTCTGCCAAGGAAGAGACGATGTCCGCGCGGACACCGTGACGAAAATCGGACGTCCAAAGCGGGTCCTGCATTTCATGTTGGTGACCCGTTCCATAGAGTTGATTCAAATCTCAAACTATCCGCCCTATAAGCGAAACTCGCCTGGAATTCAGTATACATAACCGATCGTTCACAGTGGAGCTCGATGAGGAGAACGTTACCGATCAAATCCTCGGCTTATGCTCGCGCCATAGGAACTTCGAACTCGAACGGAGAAATATAAATTCCTTATCGAAATCAGTGCTATTCCTTTGAAAATTCCGGAGAACAGATATTCTTCGATTCTCCGGGGAGCACTGAGAAGAGCGAAAAAAGGACGAAAAAAGTATTGTTCCCGTATATCGTAACTCTAATCATTTCCCATCGGGGCCGACTTTCATCAATGCTTTCGGACCCAGGCATCGCTCATGTAGAGTGCCGCAATCCGACTGTTGGAGTGAAAATAACGAGCTGATCACGCTCCCAAATGCTTCGACGATTCATCCACGGTAGGCTTTCGGAATCACGTCATATCTAGACGAGATGTCCTAAAGAGTACATCGTTTCCCGACTACCTCACCTATACCCATTCTTCTGGATTTGGTCATTTCTAGGAACGACTCCCATATGATTTCTTATTTTCGCCTCACCGTCCGATGGGCAACGAATCCGCGATGCGGAGCGAGCTGAGTGTTCTCGCTGAAGTGTCTCGAATCTTCACTGGGATTAGTCGATCGGCGCGGTCGTGGTGAAGCGACACCGACGACTTCCCGAACAAAACTCCCTCGAGTTTTCGAAACCGTTCGGGGTCTCGCACGATACGAAGATCCGTCGAAATAATCCCTTGAAGAACTTGAGGGACGTATGCAAATGCAGATCAGAGCAAATCCGCCAAACTCTCCGAGACTGTTTACCGGAGGCTTCTACAGCTCAGGAGATCTGAAATGAGGTATCCGTCCGAGGAGACCCCATGAATTCAAGGTGTGGGGTCCGGGTCACGCGGCCGGGTCTACTCGCCTGAGCCCGTTCTCTCCCATGCTTCTTGCCCAAGACGGAGGTATATAACAACACCCGAGCTCCAAATCCAGTACACTCGTCGTTTTGTCCTCAATCACACCCGACTCCTCGTGCTATCTGATCTCTGATCTGAAATATGACAGGAAAGATGAAGACCATTGCATTGATCTGCATCTTCGCAGCCGTGACTTTGGGCTCCTT
>NW_003804341.1:38652-66482 GCF_000255335.2 Galendromus occidentalis
AGCGCCCATTGCTCCTCTCGTTGTAGTCCTGCCGCCAGTGGCCCCCGTGGTGGTGAAACAGCCCGTCATAGAAGATGTTCAGATCGCAGGAGTATTTACTAATTCACAATGAGCAACCGAACGAATAAAATGAGCTGAATCGTTGAAAAAAACAGATGCCTCTTCCTCTCATCCCCAAAGTTCTCATCAATTATGAGACCCAACTTCTGCGAATTTCCTGCGATCGTTGGTCGATGCGACACTAGAATTCTCCACCCTCCTGCAAAAGCTTCAAGCGAAGATTTAGGTCGCACAGATTGTTCTCGGAAGAAGGAATAAATCGGTCCCCGAGCCATTGTGTTATGGAAACTGCCCAGGAGCCGTCGCGGGCAGATGATTCCTAGACCCCGATGTATTCCCCAGATATCCTGTCGTACCGCCCTGTTCGTCACTGAGACCTGATTACGGAACGTATCCTCATTTCGGCAGTCTTCTACAACGCGTGTCTTCCCGCCTCATCATCAATCATGATTAGGCCGTGCTCAGGCATCAGTCCCGTTGATCCACCGAACTCTCCTACGAGAACAAATGAAAGGAGCTCGTCACGATCCTCGAATGATCGATCGAAGCCCTAGGGCTTGCTCTTATACTCAAGTCATGTCTGCGAGGTATGTTTTCAACGTCCGTGCCTATATCGGTCCTCGAAAATTCTGATCATTTCGAGCAGTGATTCCACATGATGTCTGATCTTCACTACCGCTTCCGATAGATGGGCTGTGAAGCCAGCTGAGCACTCTCGATGAGGCGACTCGAGTCTGTGCAGGGAGAAGTCGATCGCAGGGACGACAAATGGTGCGAGGAAACCCGAAATTAGACGGACTGAACTCAAGTCCGGAATCCATTGTTTCGGTGGCCAAGCTCGCTAATCGAGGTCTCGGATTCGGGAAGCGAAAGTCTTCCTTAAAGGTTTTGATCCATGGTGTCGGAGGGGACAACTGGATAGGCCTTGAGAACAACTCTCGATGCGAATGGTGTTGATTGCCGACTTCCCGTGAAGAAACTTGCAGAAATGTTCATCTATGGAGTTGGAGCCTCACTGGTGAGCTCGACTAGGCAGAAAATCATGATTTATGACTGTTTGCGAGGCAGTCGAACTTCTCAGGTATAAAGTACTGGACACATGAAAAAATGAAGTCTCCCTAAATTTTCTGCGTTGTAGACACTCCCAGAGAGTCACGGTCCGTAAGAGTCTGTGCTCCGGAAGGTTGGAAATCTTTTTCTATCCCACCCTTCCCATTCCAACTGTTAGACCCCTGCGAATTCGTTGCGCTCCCGAACTTCGAAATTTTCTCGCAAGTGGACATACATCCAACTCTCATGGCACGATTTTTTCGAATATTGGCGGGCTAGCCGGAGTAGCCGGGAACTCCATACTCAAGAGGAGCTCTTGTCGGCTCCAGTGTACCTCTACAGGGTGAGAATCAAGGACTTAAGCGGAATCGAAGCGATCTCGATAAGTTTCGGAAATCTGGATGACGAATATTTCATCGAGCATGTGCGCTATCTTCGGAGCAGTACGCTGAGTAACTGAATTGGAACTTCCAGGGGCCCGCGATACACTCGGACGTCGAAGAGTCTTCCAGAATTATAGAGAGCGGTCCGAAGTCGAATAGGGCTGAGCATCGCTTTTCGATCGAACCCTAATAAGTTTTTCCTGCTCGCAGTTCTACTCGGTTCATCTGCGAACGCTGACGATAGTCACGGTGAAGTCGCGAGTCGTGAAAGACCTATTTTTCTCCAATCATACCCTCGTTCTGAATTCTAGGAGATCCGGAAGAAACGCTGAGATGATTCTCTTCACCTGGGAAACCGCTTCACCCCTTTGTGTCGCTGGTGAAGCGACTCACGCGAGGATGCAGATCATTAGAAACCAATTACAATCTATTTAAATCTATTAGACTGCATACCGGAGGCTTCTTCAGCTCGGAAGTTCTGAAATCAGATACACATACCCTAGCGAGGAGGCTCCATGAGCTCAAGGTGCGGGGTCCGCGGCTGGGTCTGCTCGCCTAAGCCCGTTCTCGCCCATGCCTCTTGCCCATGAAGGAGGTATATAACAACACCCGAGCTCCCAATGAAGTACACTAGTCGCCCTGCCTTCAATCACATCCGGTTCCTCGTGCTATTCGATCTCTGATCTGGAATAAGACAGGAAAAATGAAGACCATTGCATTGATCTGCATATTCGCAGCCACGGCTTCAGGCTCCTTCATTCATATGACCACCCCTGCGCCCCTGACCACACCTCCGCCGAACTACAGGAGGGGCCCTTCAATCATCCTCCAGAACACAAACAAAGTTGTCGACGAGCCTGCCCTCCCACCAGCTGCCCTCCCGGAAGCTGAAGTGCTTCTTCCACCCGTGGCTCCTCTCTTGCCTCCTCCCGCCGTTCCCGTCGCACCAGCGCCAATCGCCCCTCTCGCTGTGCTCCTACCGCCAGTGGCTCCCGTGGTGGTGAAACAGCCCGTGTTAGAAGATATTCAGATCGCAGGAGTTATTCACTAATTCACAATGAGCGACCGGACGAATAAAATGAGCTGAACTTGAAAAACATATATACGCCTTTCTCTCTCATCCTGTAAGTTCACATCAATGACGTGATTGAATTTCGGCGAATTCCTCACGATCGTTGGTCAATGCGACATTAGAATTCTCAATCCTAATGCAGAAAGTCCAAGCAGGGATTCGCTCCGATCGTTCTCGGAAGGCGGAAGAAATCGATTCGAGAGCCATCGTGCTCTTCGAACAGCCAAGGAGCCTTCTTTTTTATCGGAGGTTATTTCTAGGCCCCGATGTCGTCCCTAGGTATTCAGTCATACCGCCCTTCTCCCTGCTGTGACCTAGTGGCGAAACGTAACGATGTTCCAGGATTGTAAGATATCGATACCGGAGCACATACCTTCGCCTGAACTCGAGGTTTTCTCATGGATAGGTACTCTTCATTCTAGCTCGGGCTTGTGAGGGAATCCCCCGTGACGCCTCCCTGTCTCAGAGACGAGTCTCGTCAGGACTCCATCCATATAGTACCGAGCGAATCACCTGCAGGGGCAACATCCTCCACAAAAGGCCTGCTTAGGATGAGGCCTAAACTCACGAGCAACAAACTAATACGGAGACAGCGAAATATTGGAGGAGACGATGATTTGCTTGAGGGAGGCTCCAGTGGCTCCCAGTCCGAGAACAAGCTGTCGAATCACCCTCAATACTAATAAATATTTCCAAATTGCACTTTCGGCAGCGAAGAGAGGAGAGTAGCGTCTTAGTCGAAAAATTGGTGAATTGATTCATTGTATGGAACCTACATTCAGTCATGGACCGAGCCGATAACCCGCCTAGAGGCGGTGGCACCCGGAATGCCTGATTTCTGATGGCGGCATCGTTGTGGGACCAAGATCTCGTCGACTATTTCCGTTTCGCTGCAGCGCAGAACTCGTTCGCGAACGGATTGCGAGTCCTACATTATGTGTTTTAGTCGCTGACCATGATCAGAGACAGAGGCTCATGGCGGCAATTACTTTTCGGACCCCCGTCGGACCCCGAACTTGGAGTTCCCCGCAGGTCGAGAGCCTTTGTGCTCCTAATGAAGTCTCCGTCTGCCGCGGCATCAGCGAGCACCAGTACTTCCTCTGCGACGATGCGCGGAGAAAAGCTTTGAGCCATATTCCGTCGATCCTCCACCACGGGAGTCTCCGATACCGCGCCTTCAAAATTCGGTTGGAAATTCTCGCTGCATCATTGGTACAAGGGATATTCACCGCTGTTGCATTTTCCGCGATATCCCGATGATCGTCTCCATCACATCTTGCCGATCGGAACTCTCACTCTGATGATTGCGTCTGGCTCAGGCATGGGTCCTGTTGAGCACCCGGAGGTCTATGTGGTCCGTGGTGATCTACCTCGATTCCTGAGGGTAGCGTAGGGATGCGAGCCTCTCCGAGATTTCCCAAGGTGATCTTTTCAGAGATCGCTTCGATCCCGCTAAGTTCTTTATCCTCACCCGGTCGAGGCTCACTCGAGCCATCGAGGGCTCTTCAAGAGTATGGAGTTTCCGGCCAACCCGGCTGGACAGCCAATCTTCGAAAAAACTCATGCCGTGAGCGTTTGGTGTATGCCTACTTGCGAGAAAATTTCGAACCCTGAGAGCGCAACGAGATCGCTGGGGTCTAACAGTCGAGATGGGAGGGCTGAGACTGACGAAGATTGTTAGCCTTCCGGAGCACAGACTGATACAGACAGTGACTCTCTGGGACCGCCGAAAATTGAGGGTATATACATTTTTTCATTAATTCAGTTCTTTATGCTAGAGAAGTTCGACTGCCTCGGAATCAGTCGTATTTCATGATTTTCTGCCTGGTCGAGCTCACCAGTGAGGTTCCACTACATAGATGTACAATTCTGCATGTTTCTTTGGGGAGATTCGGCTATCAATACCGTTCGATTCGAGAGCTGTTCTCAGGGTCCATCCAGCTGCCCCGTGGATCCGAACCTTGACGGAAGAGTTTCGCTTCCGACAGTCGGAGACCTCGATAAGCGAGCTCGACCACCGAATGGATCGATCCCGAACTTGAGCTTTGTCCTCCTAATTTCGGGCTGTCTTGAACTATTTGTCGTCCCTGCGGTCGACTGGTCCCCGTACAGACTCGAGTCACCTCATCGAGAGTGCTCAGCTCGCTCCACAGCCCGTCTATCGGAAGCGGTAGTGAAGATCAGACATCATGTGGAATCACTGCTCAAAATGATCAGCACTCTCGAGGATCGATATAGGCACGGACCTTGAAGACATACCTCGCAGACATGAAGTGATGCCTGAGCACGGTCCAATCGTGATTGATGATGAGGCGAGAAGACTCGCGTTGTAGAAGACTGCCGGAATGAAGATACGTTCCGTAATCAGGTCTCAGTGACGAACAGAGCGGGACGACGGCAAATCTGGGGAATGTGTACGTGGGGCCTAGGAATCATCTGCGATAAACCCGTGAGAGCTCCTTGGCAGCTCCCGAAACACGGAGGCTCGAGGATCGATTTCTTCCACCTTCCGAGAGCGATCGGTGCGACCTAAATCTTTGCTTGAAGCTTTTGCGGGAGGGTGGAGAATTCTAGTGTCGCATCGACCAACGATCGCAGAGAATTCGCGGAAGTTGGGTCTTATAATTGATGAGAACTTTAAGGATGAGAGGAAGAGGCGTCTGTTTTTTTCAACGATTCAGCTCATTTTATTCGTTCGGTTGCTCATTGTGAATTAGTAAATACTCCTGCGATCTGAACATCTTCTATGACGGGCTGTTTCACCACCACGGGGGCCACTGGCGGCAGGACCACAACGAGAGGAGCAATGGGCGCTGGAGCGACAGGAACGATGGGCGCAGGCGCCGGTGCGACGGGAGCGACGGGGGGCGGCAACACAGGAGCCACGGGAGGGGGCACGAGAGGAGCCACGGGAGGGGGCGCCAGAGGAGCCACGGGAGGAGGCGCCAGAGGAAGCAGTGCAGCTTCCGGAAGGGCAACTGGTGGTACCACAGGCTCGTCAACAACTTTGTTCGTGTTCTGAAGGATGATCGAACTGCCTCGCCCGTGGTTCGGTGGAGGTGTGGGTGGCGGTGTGGTTGTCGGGGCGGCTGTGGTCGTTGGCAAGAAGGAGCCCAAAGTCACGGCTGCGAAGATGCAGATCAATGCAATGGTCTTCATCTTTCCTGTCTTATTTCAGATCAGAGATCAGATAGCACGAGGAGTTGGGTGTGATTGAGGACAAAACGACGAGTGTACTGGATTTGGAGCTCGGGTGTTGCTAGATACCTCCGTCTTGGGCAAGAAGCATGGGAGAGAACGGGCTTAGGTGAGTAGACCCGGCCGCGAGACCCGGACCCCACACCTTGAATTAATGGGGTCTCCTCGGACGGATACCTCATTTCAGGTCTCCTGAGCTGTAGAAGCCTCCGGTAAACAGTCTCGGAGAGTTTGGCGGATTTGCTCTGATCTGCATTTGCATACGTCCCTCAAGTTCTTCAAGGGATTATTTCGACAGATCTTCGTATCATGCGAGACCCCGAACGGTTTCGAAAACTCGAGGGAATTTTGTCCGGGGAGTCGTCAGTGTCGCTCCATCACGACCGCGCCGATCGACTAATCCCAGTGAAGATTCGAGACACTTCAGCGAGAACACTCAGCTCGCTCCGCATCGCGGATTCGTTGCTCATCGGAAGTCGAGGCGAAAATAAGAAATCATATGGGAGTCGTTCTTTGAAATGACCAAATCCAGAAGAATGGGTATAGGTGAGGTAGTCGGGGAACGATTCACTCTTCAGGACATCTCGTTTGGGAGCGTGATCAGCTCCTTATTTTTGCTCTCGTAGTGGGATTTCGGCCCTCTACATGAGCGATGCCTGGGTCCGGGGGCCTTAATGAAAGTCGGTCCCGATGGGCAACGATTAGACTTACGATATGAGAGGACAAAACTTTGTCGTCTGTCTTTCCCGCTTCTTAGGGCTAAACAGCAAACATCGGGTTTCCGGAATTTTTAGAGGAATAGCACTGACTTCTATCAGTAAATTTTTCTCCGTTTGGGTTCGAAGTTCCTACGGCGCGAACATAAGCCGAGGATTCGATCGGAAACGTTTTCCAAACTCTTCAATACCCATCGTCGAGATGAAGAGATGAAATTCCGATGTTTGCCGATCCCACGGCAAGCGGAGACTCCATTGAGAGCTGAACGGTTCCGATCCGCTGAAAATTCTGAGCTGAGGGTCCGACTTGGGTCCGAGAGCTGATAGCCGCCATGCGCCTTAATCTGCGATCACGGACGGCGCTGGAATTCTTACGATTCGCCATCCGGCCGCGAACGAGTTCTGCCTTGCAGCGAATCGATAGTAATCTCCGAGATTCTGGTCCCACAATGTCGCCACCATCAGAAGATCAGGAATTCCGGGTCACCGTCCGGAGCGGTTCCTCGTCTCGGCCAAAGGCTTAAGGGAGTTCGATCCAAAGAATCAATTATCAGAATGTTTGACAAGCACGCTGCTTTTCTCCCCTCTGCCGATGAAAGTGTAGTCTGGGGAAGAGGCTTGGTATTGGGGGTGATTCGACAGCTTTTTCTCGGAGTGAGAGCCTCTGAGGCCTTCCCCGAGCAGATCGTCTCTTTGTTCGGAATTCTCGCTTGTGATGGCCGGTACCATTCTGTTCGGGCCTACGGCGAGGGACGCTGCCCCAGTTGATTCGCTCGGTAGAGTATGGACAGAATAATTTTCTCGAGACTCAGTCCCGACTCAGGCTTGCGACACGGGGAAAGCCGTCACAAGCCTAGGATTGAATAAAGGGCACTTACTCCTGAGGAGACCTCAAATCCAGGTGAGAATGTGTGCTCCGGTACGGAGAACTTCAACTGCTGGAGCATGCGTACTTTCGCAAGTAGGCCTCATTGGCTCATTGGGGAAGGGAGCGACATGATTGAATATCGGGGGACGACATCGGGGCCTAGAAATCTTGGCACTTCCGAAATTGCATCACTCTTGCGATCAATTTCTCCCACTTCTCAAGAACGATCTGTGCGGCCTAGATCTCTGCTTGGACTCTTCGCTCGAGGATGGAGAATTCTAATGTCGCATCGACCAATGATTGTAGATAATTCGCAGAAGCAGGGTCTTATAATTGATGGAAGCTTACGGGATGCGAGAAAAAAAAGGGCTGAATTTTTTAACGAGTCAACTCATTTTATTCGTTCAGACGCTCTCCGAGAATCAGTGTATAACTCCTGCGATCTGAATGTCTTCCAATACGGGCAGTTTCACCACCACGGGAGCCTCTACCGGTACGGCCACAGCGAGAGGAGCGATCGGCGCTGGTGCAAGGGGAACGGCGGGAGGAGGCAAGAGAGGAGCCACGGGCGGGGGAAGGAGAGGAGCCACTGGTGGAGGCACGACAGGGAGCACTGCAGCTTCCGGGAGGGCAGCTGGTGGGAGGGCAGGCTCGTCGACAACTTTGTTCGTGTTCTGGAGGATGATCGAAGGGCCTCTCCTGTAGTTCGGTGGAGGTGTGGTCAGAGGCGCAGGAGTGGTGATCTGAATGAAGGAGCCTGAAGCCGCGGCGGCGAGCATGCAGATCAAAGCAATGGTCTTCATTCTTCCTGTCTTATTCCGGATCAGAGATCAAACAGCACGAGGAATCGGATGTGATTGAAGACAAAGCGACGAGTGTACGCGACTGTGAGCTCGGGTGCTACTATATACCTTCTTCATCGGCAAGAGGCATTGGAGAGGAGGAGTTTAGGCGAGTCGACCCAGCAGCGTGCATCGCACCGTACTCATTGAGATCATAAGTTCGCTCCGTCCGGGCACAGAGACCCGATTCTGGAATAATCAAGCTGGAGAAGTTCATAATGTGGATTCATTTCCGACCCCTGACACCTGAAGATTATCCCGGGAACTTATTGAATCGGGAATCGGAAAGCTGTGGAAGAGCTGAGACGGTCCCTCACAGTCTGGAGCAGCGCTTCCCAATTACGCATGCCCCGCGGCCCACACTTACCGGCGAATTCTCGTCGAGGGAATTTTCTAGAGCGCCTCTCCCAAATACATTGTGAGCTTCGTTGCTTTATCGGTAGATAATTCCGAAGATTGAACATGTTGTAACGCTGATTGCGTTCGAAATCCCAGCAGCCAACTGAGCGGGCCTGATGGAGCTTCACCCCCTGAGTGAACGGATCCTTAGTTTATTTTCAACTCTTGTTCAAGGCTCAACCAAGACTAGTGAGAGACGTGAGTTCTCCTTCTGTTGTTCGAAATGATTTCGTCTGAGTCGATTTTCATTTTATTACACTTCAATCTCAACGAATCTGACAACTCCAACCTGTTCCGCGCCTTAGTCTTCACGGCAGCCATAGACGAGAAATTAATTTCGCACAAATAGGAAGACGGAAACGTTAACAGGTTTTTAAAGGCTTCAGTCGCGATCAATGGGTGCGTTT
Organism: Galendromus occidentalis; assembly: GCF_000255335.2. Lineage (NCBI taxonomy): Eukaryota > Metazoa > Arthropoda > Arachnida > Mesostigmata > Phytoseiidae > Galendromus > Galendromus occidentalis. The sequence goes on from NW_003804341.1 coordinate 47,648, forward strand.
CCTTCGTCAAAACTCCGTTGACGTGGACCATTCAGAAGATCATGGACCACCGTTTGGGAAACCCTGCTCTAGAGGATCTTTCCTCGGGAGCCGCTCTGTCGGCGTCGTTCTGATCGAGTGGTCCAGAGACAGGCTCAAGACTCTTCATTGATACTTCTCAACTCGATTCTCATCACGAATCCTCCACCGTGAGCTGTAGTGACGATAGGGAATAATGTGCAAGTAATTTTTTGATTTCATAAGAATCCTCAAGAATCGATGTGTAGGTTCTAGAAGTCAAGCCTGCGTGAATTCATGAGGACATCTCTTGCAGATATGATGTGATCTCACGTCATTTCTGCACGATTGGCCCCTTGGGGCCGATCCCGGGCTTCAATAAAATACTCGAAGAGCGTAATGAGCTCGTTTTACTTTGTTTTCGTGGTAGACTCCGGGTGCTCAATAGGACCCATGTATGAGCCAGAGCCAATCAACAGAGTGAGAGTTCCGATCGGCAAGATTTGATGGAGACGATCATCGGGATATCGCGGAAAATGCAACAGCGGTGAATATCCCTTGTACCAATGATGCAGCGAGAATTTCCGTGGTACAAGATCGGCGGAATATGGCTCAAAGCTTTTCTCCGCGCAGATGAAGTACCGGTGCTCGCTGATGCCGCGGCAGACGGAGACTTCATCAGGAGTGGCTTTCGACCTGCGGAGAATTCCAAGTTCGGGGTCCGACGGGGGTCCGAAAAGTAATTGCCGCCATGAGCCTCTGTCTCCGGTCATGGTCAGCGACTAAAACACACGTTGTAGGATTCGCATTCCGTTCGCGAACGAGTTCTGCGCTGCAGCGAAACGGAAATAGTCGACGAGATCTTGGTCCCACAACGACGCCGCCATCAAAAATCAAGCATTCCGGGTCACCGCCTTAGGCGGCGTATCGGCTCGGTCCATGAATGAATAGAGGTTCCATACAATGAGTCGATTCACTAATTTTCAGACTAAGGCGCTGCTCTCCTCTCTTCGCTGACGAAAGCGCAATTTGGAAGTATTGATTAGTATTGAGGGTGATTCGACAGCTTGTTCCCGGAGTGGGAGCCACTCACTGGAGCCCCCCTTTACCAAACATCGTCTCCTCCAACATTTTGGTGTCTCCGTATGAGTTTGTTGCTCGTTCGTTTTGGCATCATCCTGTCCAGGCCTTTTGTGGAGGATGTTATCCCTCCAGGTGATTCGCTGGGTAAAATAAGAATGGAATCCTGTGGAGACTCATCTCTGAGAATTTAGGTGGTATATGAATATGTGCTCCGGTATCGAGATCGTACAATTTTGGAGCATCGTTTCGTTCCGCAACTAGGTCTTAACAGGGAGAAGGGCGGTATGACTGAATACCTAGGGACAACCTTGGGGCCCAGGAATGATCTGCGATAAACCTCTGGGGGCTCCTTGGCAGTCCGAGAACACGATGGGTATCTGATCGATTCCTTCCAGCTTTCGAAAGCGATCGGTGCGACTTCGATCCCCGCTTGGACCTTCTGCATGGGAATGGTGAATTCCGATGTCGCATTGACCATGGATTGTAGGAAAGCCTGGATTAGGCCACATGATTGATGGGGACTTACAGGATAACAGTGAGAAGCGGCAATTTCTTTTTCAAGTAGAGCTCATTTTATTCGTTCAAACGCTATTCGAGAATCAGTGTATAACTCCTGCGATCTGAATATCTTCCAATACGGGCAGTTTCACCACCACGGGAGCCTCCACCGGTACGGCCACAGCGAGAGGAGCGATCGGCGCTGGTGCAAGGGGAACGGCGGGAGGAGGCAAGAGAGGAGCCACGGGCGGGGGAAGGAGAGGAGCCACTGGTGGAGGCACGAGAGGGAGCACTGCAGCTTCCGGGAGGGCAGCTGGCGGGAGGGCAGGCTCGTCGACAACTTTGTTCGTGTTCTGGAGGATGATCGAAGGGCCTCTCCTGTAGTTCGGTGGAGGTGTGGTCAGAGGCGCGGGAGTGGTGATCGAATGAAGGAGCCTGAAGCCGCGGCTGCGAGCATGCAGATCAAAGCAATGGTCTTCATTTTTCCTGTCTTTCTTCAGATCAGAGATCAAACAGCACGAAGAATCGGATGAGATTGAAGGCAGAGCGACTAGTGCTCTCGATTGTGAGCGTGGGTGTTGTTATATACCTCCTTCGTAAGAAAGAAGCATGGGAGAGAAGGGGTTCAGGCGAGCGGCCAAGCCGCGGACCCCACATCTTGGTCCCTTGTAGCCCCCTCGCTGAGGGACGGATACTCGATTTCAAAACTTCCAAGCTGAAGAAGCCTCCGATGTGCAGTGTAAAAGATTCTGATGGATTGTGATTGGCTTTCTATGATCCGGATTTAGATTCGTCGCTCGAGATCTGCAGGGCATCATTTCGAGAGCGCGTATCGACATCCTGTCGTGAGTAGCTCTCTAGGTACCAGCGACACGAAGGGGTAAAATTGCTTCCCAGATGAAAAGTATCATTCGACCGTGTTTTCCGGATCCTCTAGTTTCTTGACCGTTCGGAGAATGTTTCGGGCGGCTTGCATTTCGATGTGTGTGGCATCATTTTTAGCGCTGGCACAGCCCGCGAACAACCTGCTCTGATCGATATGCGGCTGATGTTTTTGAGGGAGAGAGCGGAAGAGTTAATCGTCGGTAGGTTTGCTTAATTCCCAGCTCAAGATCAGTACTTCACGTCACGAGCCTCTAACAATGAGCAATCGAAATTAGGACCTCATGTTATACCCGATTGAATGTGTCAAGTCGGAGACGGTGTGAGTTCGATCCTTGCTGCCGGAAAAAATCTGCAGGTACTCGACCTTGATCCTCCTGGGTACATTTGCTCTGTGGATCCGTCCTCGGAAGCAATGTGAATAACAGTACCCGGGACGTTAAAAACCTTGGCTGTGTGGAACAGCCCAAAAAAGTTAGGCCATCTAAAAAACGCAATTCGGTTGGCTGACTCCAAGCCCTGTCTGCAGGCTCCGGTGCGCTACCTTGGCGTGATAGTCGGTGCGCGAATCCGCATTGACCGTACGGTTGCGGATCGTAAGCAGACCACCGAAGTCATCGGGATGGGAGGCTTCCGTCGGAGAACGGCTCCGTCGGGAAGAATTTGCAGCAAAGACCCTACGTACGTGTCCTCGCGAAGTACACTTAGAAGCGGCATAAGCTCCTGTGGCAGGGCAGCTGAAGCGTCATCGAGGTGATCCATGGGAACAAAGCCCAGAGCACAGAGCGCCTAATCCGAAGCTCGCGTCATTCCGATACCGACCCAACAAGCTGTGATCACCGAGCTCTTTCTAGATGGGCATACGATTCCTGTGTTTTATCTGGCAGGTGAGCGTAGTGAACTGGGATAATAAAGCTTCCCGGCTACGCAAGGATGGCAACGATCTGATAGAGACGTTGAGGCGCCAGACTGAAGGTGCTGACCACGTAGATCTTTCGAGACGACCCGATCCATTCGCCGACAGGGTCTCGTCCAAACACAAGGATTCTCCTCTGATGCCCACCCCCTGGAGAACAGAGAAGTCGAGTTGTGCCTTCTTTCGCGGTCAAGAGGAGAAGGAAGAAATACGCGGTAAGGAATCCCAGATCTCAGCGAAGTCTCCGATGAGAAACCGCTCAGAAACTCCAGGTTCGCTCTCGAATGCCGTGAATCCGCTCGGTATCACGACCGGCGCTGAATTGTCTGGAAGAGCTGCCGGTCGCAAAGTCCTTTCGCGTGCGTGGTCTAGCGTCCTTGAAAGCGTCTCAAAGCTCGGCAGGGTCAATTTCGCAGCTCGCTTAGACGTCTCGAAAACAGCTCCGATAAACTGCGGAGGAGTCTCTTGGCGTTCTACGGCTCTTCGCCTCAGAGAAGTACTCTCCATCGCTACCTCGATTGCGGTTGGGTCCGCCTCGTCCGTATGAACACCCATTATTTCCAGAGCTTCCTGATTCGGATCTAGTGTGTGTTGTCCGACCTCACAGGCACCAAGGAGATGACAGCGCCAGAACTGCTTCGTTCCGTCCTATCGCGCTCATCCTGAATATAGATATGTCCATCATTCATGGCGCTTGACACGCTGTGAGAGCAACGAGACGTTATCAGATGAAGAATCCATCTCGCGGGACTTTCAGATTTCACCGAGGAGGCGAGACTGGAAACACTGCTTTGAGGAGTATCGAGCACTGATCGAAAACGATACAAACGTCGCATGTACGAAACATTGTCGTACATGCGACGTTAGATTGCATGCGTGTCAGGGTCAGGAATTAGTCTATCCTTGTCGGCTCGCGCTGAACCCAGCTCATCGATTATGAATCCACCAAATCGAAATATTAGGAGGAAACCCCGAATGAGCATCAAGTTCACTGGCGATAGGTTGTCCGGCTCATGAGTTGTCATGTACCGACGTTCCTCAGAATGCAGTGTAATAACTGCGGCTTCAGCTAAGCCCTCGATGTTTCTTGGACCCATTCTCAGGTCATTGTCGGAAGATGCCAGCAGAGAAGTGCCTGGTCGAGAGCTCATCCAATTACGATCGTCACCCTTGCAGAAATTTTCAAGACTTCCATCCTGTTACCGGATCAACTGTGATTCCACTCGAAGCCGCGATAAAGCTTGATGAGCGGTGCTTCGGAGCCTAATAGACAGCAGATGATTGGAAGAAACTCGTGTTGCGAAGCTGGATGACGGTCTTAATAGAACTCGGGCGCTTCCTCGACATTCCGATCGACGGAGATCTGAGACGCGCGGACTTCATCGAACCTACCCGAAACCCGCTAAGTAAGAGGGTTTGGAGATGAAACCCGAAGTGTAACCGAGAGACTTCCTGCACATCACGGCTTGATATCAAACAGACATCCCGGTGCTCGGGGTTGTTCGCGGCGTTCTCTCTACCTTTGTTCTTTCCTGTACCCTGGATATAAAACAACGCCCAAGCTCTAGGATAAGTGTACTCCTTGCCGTGACTTCAATTATCTCGGGTTCCTCATCGTACGCGATCTCTGATCCGAAAAAGTACAAGAAAAATGAAGACTATTGCTTTGCTCGCAGCCGTGGCTTCGGCCTTCTTCATCCAGACCACTGCAGCTGCCCCGATGACCACGCCCCCACCGGGACATCATAGAGGCGGTGCGATCATCGTCCAGAACACGAACAAACTCGTCGACGAGCCATCCCTGCCACCGGTCGCCGTCCCGGAGGCTGTTGTGGTGCCTGCCCTACTTCCGCCCATCGTTCCTGTCGCCCCAGCTCCCACGCTCGCTGTCGTGCCTCCGCCCGTGGCCCCCCTCGTCCCTGCGGTCCTTCCCGCCGCCCCGGTCGAACCAGCAATGATCCCATCGGTGACGGTCCTGGAAGTACCCGCCGTAGAAGACGTCCAGATCGTGAAAGCTCAACACTGATCCTTCTCGTGGGGCCAGACTCATTCGGGTGAGGGCAAGAATGTCCAGGCGTTTCCGCAGGAGGGACAGATTGGCCGATCTCCATCAGAATCGGAGATTACTTTCTCCAACTGTCTTTTCCCATCAGAGGTCGGGTGAATAAAAAGATAAATAGCGCCAGAAAGACGGTTATATCTTCTCTGCTGTCATGAATACCGTGAATATTCTAAAGGAGGGGAATCTCTGATAGATTGGAAGTCCCCAACGAGGGGCTTCTGGAGGGAGGGAACACAGGCACCCGAGTCGCGCAGATCGCAGATCTCTCTAGCGGGAGCTTTTCGAGAAAAAAACATTTCTGAGGGGTTTGGGTGCCTTGATCATGAGTCCGTGGGGTCTGCTAACTCTCTCGCACAATGTATGTCTCGCTTATGACTGAAGACGACGTCTCGCATTGTATGAGCCCAAGCTTGAGAATGTTCGGCTTCGGATTTTGTACATGGCGATGGCGAAGGCAGCTCGGAGGGAGCTATTGTCGTCGTGAGCAGATGTTTTCCGATTGCGGGAGCATGACGAGTCGAAAACTTTCACCGATCGTGAGCCGCATCGTCGAAAACCGGTCGTCGATCTGACCCGCCCTTTACACCGAAGCGGTTTAATAAAACAAATGACGAGTGCAATTGCGGCAAAAACAGCTGAGAGTTCTCTTCATCCCGTGACCAAATGACGAGAACATGACCATCTGACTCTCCGGCGAGTCTCTATGTAACTGTCAATGATGCTCGTTTTTTCTAGATGCCACCATCCTGTCAAGGCCGTTGCCTTTCGACTTCAGAAGACACGATTTATTTACACTTCAGTTACGACGCGCTCCGAAACGTGACGAACGATTGTACAGTGAATTCCGCCAGCGAGACCGGGTACAAGTCGAAACTCGGTTTTGGGAACAGGTACTCTTCAGCAGTCTTTTCGATCAGGGATCCGTAGCGCCGGCGCTGAATGACCCTCAACAGAGCGAAACAGTAGAATTCCCGCGAAACTTTCGGTCTCCAAGTGACTCGTCTCAAGGAGGTTTCACTGTTTTTTCCCCTTCGAGCATTTGCAGAGCGATTCTTCCCATGATCATCCGGGTTTTTCGCATTTGATGTCATTGTCTCCGTCTGCTCGTGACGATATTGTTCATGCCGCGAGGGCGGCTCGAATATGGCGAGTTTCGAGCCAATTAATCTATCAGGAGCTTTTTGTGCGATTCGCCGCATCGATGTTTATGCGTTTCGAATATCTCGCGGAGCTGCTCGACGTATCTCCCATGGAGCTCGTCCACTTGTTCTCGGCTTGGATTGGCCACACGCTCGACGCGGATCGGTGCTCCGACTGGAAGGGGAATAGAAGCAGATGATTAAATCGCTCCCAAGGGGGGAAGGGCTACCAAAGAGAGATCTTGCGAAGAAAGAGTCGAGGTCGGACTCGGCGGCAGACTTTCGCGGAAATTGTCGCATAGTTGTATTCCTGACGGAACCATACGATATGATTCGACTCACCCACGGTTGTTATTGGCGATCTGAAGGGCACGTATCCCCACGTGTACTGAAAGACACCTCTCCCATGGAAAAGAGCTGGAGAAACACCGACAAGCCTCTTAACAAACTCTTGAAACATGCGTAATTTCGAGCCGCGAGGGTTCTCGACCTGAGTGAATATGTCGTTTTCGCCGAAAGAAAACACGGGGACCAGGTCAGCCCTGGAAGATATTTCAAATTAGAATTCACCGTTGCTTGGAGTGACAAAAGTGAGGATTCCTGCTGTCGGCTCGCGCCGATCATGGGGTCGCTCAGCTTTTCGCTTTCGGAAAAGCTCAGGCAGTTGCGTAGCGAGAAGTCGTACAGGGAAGGGGGCATCTCGCTCTGGGCATCGAGTATCCAGAAGCATGAACGTGCCCGGAAAAAGTTCCCGAACCCCCAGTGGCGTTCGCAGGAGTTTTCTGGTAGGGTCAGCTAGATCGGGTCCTCGCACGGGTCTGATATCCAACAAGGCGCCTCGCTACTATACCGTAGTATAACAAGAGTCGTCGAATTACGGAAGTCCCAATTGATGATCGGATCATCATCAATCAACAGCATCACGTCGAGGCTTCGACCAGGCGCAGAGGGAATTCCGCCCATTCTGTTGGATCGCGCGTACCGTAAACTAATGAAAGCGGGACAACGAAAAGCCACTAAATAGGCGGAGTCGGTCTCCCCAAATAATGCTGCAATGGAGATGATGCCTTTCGCTTTTATCTCGCACACGGGCAGGTTCGCCGAAATATGCGTAGATTCGTTTCTTCCAATGAAAGTTCCCGCCCATGGTCGGAGTTTGATATTTTCCAGCCATCAAATCGTGACCACTCCGAGCCGAACCAACCAATGTCGTCGAGGCCTCGGAGTTTTCGATTCGACTCCCAAGGATCTATGACCGTGCTTGCCGAATGATCCGTCAACTTAAGCGACTATTCTCTGTGTGCTGAGAGCCGTTACATGCGTGAGTAGGTCTGATCCCGAAGCTGTGCATCGTATTCCGCGATTCCAGACTTTCGAGTCCGCTCCCCACTGTACTCGAACTATTACTCTCAAAAAAAGTATCGTTCCATATAAGCAGGTCAGACAACGCGACGGAAGAGCTCGACTTCAAGGTGAACATCGAGGAGTGGCTCCGAGGGGTAAGGGTTGACGGTCTATTTTCAGGGGTGTCGAATCGCGGACGGACGAACCGAGCTGGCCCGCCGGGCTCTCTTTTGTGGCTCGTGGAGCTCTTCAACCCGTACATCCGAAGTCCAAGATTCGTTTCGTTTCTTGATGACTCGTTGGAGTTGAGAGGATCCGGAGCAACTCATCGTTGAGAATGATGAGGGCAGGGTAGTCTCGCGTCTCCATGACTCCGAATCGGCTACATATAGGGCATACATAGAGGTTTTCGGACGGAGAGGTAAAGTACGGCATGGCCCGCGGACCCCCTCCCCCCGTTTTCGGCCGAGATCGGCCGCTGGAGGCTTGAGATCGACACCCGCGGTCTACACATATATTCTGATTAAGGGGGGCATTCCGTAGGTGGGAATGTTCGGTGGAGAACGGATGATTGCGATTTCCAGCGAAGTTTCTCATGCCCGTGGGAATGAGCGGGTCATCAACCTGCTTGGATGCCTGAGCGGTGAATCCGATCCTTGATCTGTCGAGTTCACGCCGAGCTGGGGTCAGACAAAACCTATCCATTCTGGAATTCTTCTACGGCCCCCAAAAGCCGAGACATCGTAAAATGGAAAACTCGGCCCAGAACGCGTTTGAGGACCAAAAAATGAGATCCACATGAGCGCTCGAGAAAAGGTCATCAATCCGACTTTCCGTTGGAGACTGAACAGACAATACTCACCCGTTCTGCAAAGCGACCCGCGCGAATCCTTTCCGATGCTTCAGAGTCAGATGGTAATCGTCGCCACGATGAGCGTCCAGCGCCTCCTGAGCCCCACCGATTACGATGACCGCAGCATTTCCCTTGCCCTTCCTGTTCAGGATCCACTCGATGGATTTCTGAGAGACGCAACAGATCCCATAGAGGAGCGGCAGTTCTCGATAGAAGGGGAAAAGGAAGTTCATGCGGAGCGTCAGAGGATGGGTGACGATGCCTGCACGGATGAGTTCGTTTAGCTTAATCTCTGACTACGAAATGGTCGATATCACCAGCGGCACAGGACGAGCTTGAGCTCCCTCGGCAGACCTTGGGGAGTCTCTTCTCGGTTGGATCATTGCGTGAGTCTCTGGCGGTGACTCACCTGGGAAAACCTCACTGAACTTGGTTCCTTCGGTTGCGAAGTTAACGACTGCGCCGAAGCTCATGATACCGTGAGGATGGTACCCTATGATATAATTCCTGTCCGCTGGAAGTTCGGCAGTTTTCACCAGACGAAGCGGGAAGTAGTCCCTCATGTATCTCCACACTCGGAGCTTCCGGAGTCGTTGCCATCGCCTTCCGCCGCGCTCACAAGTGTCTATGTCGTAAACGTACCAGACCATGTATATGAGTGGTATCAAATAATAACTCGTGAAGAAGAATAGATACACGCTCAGAAGGATCCCTCCAAGACCGGCGAACAGGAACGAGAAACTCATGGAGGCAGCTGAGAATGTCTGAAGGCGACGTTCCAGAGGAGTGTTTATGGGCGCGAATTCCACCCCCATGATCCGCGTTAGCTGAGAGAGGAAGAACGGAGTAGTACATCGGGTAAATTCGAAACGTCCAGATTCCATGACACAAATTCAATGTCTCCGTCGACTGAATCTTTCCCCCCTCCCATTGAGAGCAGCCTTCGATTCATTTATGGAGAAGATGATGCTGTCGAAAGCTGTTCAAACTGTGGTGTGCTGTATCACCTGGCAGAACTGAGAGTCGAAATGCTCGAGGAGAGAGGAGATTTCGCTCCGGGACAGATATGATGGTAGTTTCGAGTATGGATCAGGCGATCCAGCCAGCACAGTGCGGCGATTGAGTAAGTGAATCTGCCTTTGCAGTCTGTACTCACCTTTCTCCGCGGCACAATTCGCGCTTTAGTCTCAACTTCAGACATCACCTCTGAGACGGTTTGCGTTGCCATATTGCACAATCGAAACTTCACTCTTTGGAGGCGTGCTGCTCTCTGTCGAGTGACAGCCCGGCACCGAGTCGCTCCAACCGACTCCTCGGTGGACAGACGACACACGTTCGCGTATCGCGATAGCTCGAGTGTGCGGCCTGGCAGCGCAACAAAGATCGCTTTTGATCCACCCTCTAAGGAATGCCTATTCGACACCTGGCAAGCGGAACGCTGTGGAGCTTGATGAAATGATCCACGGGAACTGTTAATTGAGTCGTATGACAGCCGAATCCTGGTTTCGGAGGGCGTGTATTGGAGCTTTCTCAGCGGAAATTCTAAGTGGTGATCTAACAGCCGCCATGTCTTTTTGTCAAAACCACTTCTTATCTCAGAAACTCACCTCCATGAACCTTGACCTCGTATGGAGAGCGGAGCGAAGGAAAAGATTTTCATGATGCTCACGTCACGATTTCCGTTCATAAGAGCTTAGAAATGCCGATTTAGCTGGTTCAGGTCTGTAAGAGATCTCACTGATCGAGAGATTAGCAGCTGATTACACTTTCATTCTACGAAGGATATCTATCTCTGAGCAGAGTCCAAGTTGGTCGGCCGCGTATGATTTCTTCCATATTTCTCTGTTGTCAATGGAACGACGGCGATACATCCGGAAACATGGAATCCCCCTTGATCTTGAATCGTGAGAGTTTGTCTGAGGCCCGTGGGGGATACCGTACCGAGAGGAATGAGTCAAGAAGAATTCTCGAGGAATGGATATGAAATTTCGTGACTGTGCAGGGGCTCACATTGCTGTGGGGGCGCGAATATGAATTCGAGAAGCTGTCGGCGTCTCCGGTAGCTCCGATCTGACCTTTCTAGAATTCAGTCTCCTCCGGGATCCTCTCGAGACACGGGTTAGAAGTGGTGATTCCTTATTACTTATCCGATCATCTCCTTATCGAGAAGCTAATCGATGTGAAATTCGCCGTATAATGACAGGATCATATACGGAGTACTATGAAATATGATACTGCGTATTCAGATCGCATTCCGAAACTCGACCTCTTGGCGGTGCTCCAGTCTTTGAACTAACGTGAAGGAAACCGCGCCACGAGCTTCCCGGAGGCGGTACGTGGGTTGCTTTGAAGCCTTGACAGATACGTCAGACGGAATTCCGGTCCGGGTGGGAATGCAAAGCCTCTTCATGTCTCAACGAGAACCTCAACCACGTCCGACAGAGCTCTTATTCGCGGAGAGATAGAAACCAAATCTTGATCAATACGGACTCGCATTTGCGTTGCGGTGCTCGTCGAGACGCGTAGCCGATACGAGACCCTGAGTCTGAAGTTCCGAGAGGTTTGATATCTTCAACGCTTTGCATGATAGCGATCGATCACATGTAGCGAGGAGTCAGACTCGCCGGTAAATCACGATGGTCGGAATTTGATTGGTTATCATTCCAGAACGCATGTGAAGCACTTCCCGACGTCTATGATAGTTCATGAAGTCATGAATGTTCGACCGTATCTCGGCGGGGGCTCGCACGTGCGATTGCTGTCAGATGAATGATCTGTTTCATCATCAGGGCTTCATGTTACTCTGGGCGCTCGGGGGCGCTTACAGGAGATCTGAATCCCCTCTGCATCACGACTGTCATGAGGTTTGACTGACATCGAGCTTGTCGCGTCCCTCATCCGTCTCCTTTTCTTCGAATTAGAGCTGAATTCGAACCAGGGAGAGGACTCCGTCAGAGAGATGACCTAAGAATCGACTTTTAATCGAGGGGCTCTCCCCAATGATCGTCTCTGAAATATTTCTCTGATATACATGGATTGAAAATGAGATAGGAATGGAAACTGAGTGAAAGAATAACATTCAAGACGGACATCCATCGAGATGAATCAAGGCTTCCACATTCCGAATGGCAATGCAGCGAAAATCGGGTCGCATGCTGGCAGTTCACCCCGTCCGGTGTGAGGTCCTGGTGGTACCTACGATTCGCTACCGAATGGGGGCAGCAGAATCAGGCAATATTGCGTCGCGCTTTCCTCTTTCGTGCTTTTCAGCTGCGAAGGATGAAGCGCCTTTCTGCGGTTTATGCTTTCGTATTGGGACCGAAAATTTTGGGTTCGTTTTCCCTGGGTACGGTTGTGTGTAGCGTCCCCAGGGGTTGTCATTTCCCTTCCCCCGCGAAATGTGGTGCTTCAAATTTCACGCGCCCAACCTACAATATTGGTATGCCTATTCGGCTGCGATCGGAAACCCGCCGAGATTTCTTTTGAAGCTTGGAAAACTTTGAAGTAGTCGACGGCGACTTCGAGTAATCAGGGCCTGTCGCTCTCAGGCACGAACAGCTTCCTATGAGTAGGTTCGGCGCGTGAAATTTGGAGCACCACATTCCGCGGGGGAAGGGAAATGATAACCGCTGGGGACGCTCTATCCTCGGCTCGTACTAGAACGCTGGGGCGCTGGCGCGACTCCGGAGCCGCCACCAGCACTTGAGGTCTCGAGATGAACGCCGAAACGATGACGGAAGGGAATACCGGATCCTGAAGGCAATCGCCAGAACGGATGTAGCTCCTTTTTCTCCGCGAATCACAGCCGCTCTTACTTACTTGGCGAAAATACCGGGAGACGGATTCATGCGGAGGGAAGGCGAGGCTAAATGGAGTCCTCGTCGCCTCCCAAAGTCAATGAAAAACCTGTCTGGGCCGACAGCTGTTTCTTGAAAACCGCGTTGACGGAAAAGTCACAGTATCAAGTTGCGCCAGACGGTGGACACAAAAGTGAATCGATGGAACGCTAATGTTTCCAGACCCGACGGTTTGCTCAACATCAAGCGTTTGCATTCGCGATTCATTGGTATCGCTACGGTGTTTTTATGATCATGGTCACATGACTCTTTGATTTCCGAGGTGAGCATTGCTCATCGCTCATCACACATACTATCTTCTTCCGCATCCCCCCCGCATTTTCTTGGTCAGGATGATTGTTCCGGGGGAAGGAGGCTTGGTGAAAGCTCGCAAGCTCGCCCAGATGATAATTTTTCCTACGGAAAAATATTCGTCATTTCACTGGAATATCATCTGACACACGTCTGCGGAGACCGGACTGAATCGGAATCCGTCGAGTTCCTCCGGATTGTAGACCGGTATCCAATATGCTCTTTCCGAGCAGTCTGTCAAATTCGGCCATGTGCTCCAGATATCACGAACAGGCTCCTCGGCAGCATCCTTTCCGTGAGTATCATAGCGAACGCCCAAACGCCTCGAGAGCTCGACTCTGACGGGGCCGAGCTCATGGTCATGTAATAATTCCGATGATTCCACATAAATACAGTGTCAAGTGAATACTCTGTGCGGCGATCTGCACTGTTGTTTCGGAGCTCCGCTCCTCAGAGTAAACACAAGCGTTCGATGTGGAGAACGCACCTGCATCGGCGATCTGTCGTCATGGTTTCAGAGAGACGCCATCTTGAGACAAAAGAGATAAGATATGAGTGTTCAGCGACAGTGTCGATTCAAGTCAACTCTCTTTGGAAGAGATTCTCTGGCCGTGTTCGCGATAACCCTATCCATCGGATTCGGTCCCCCTACGGCGACGATAAAGTAGGCTGCTGTCCCCGAAACCCCTCTGATTCGTTTCCTGAGTATTTCTCCGGGAATCAATTCCCAAATCAATACAGATCACCCGCTTTCAGAGCTGAGGATGCCTCAATCGTGTACTCTGTCAGTGTACCAGCAAGTTGTTCCCCACGTTAAACGCCGAAATCCGAGCTTGAGCTATCCGTCCCTGTGGACTCCCGATCATCTGTCGTCGACCTCACCCTAAAGGGATACGCAGCTCACTGTGAGCTGCTCTCGCTGTTAAGAATGCCGATTCTAGATCTCCACTGACGGACTCGTCTTCCGCGACCACGTTGGTGCACATACCGGGAGCGTATCCTTGGGACGCGTCCTGGGGTCTTGTGGCTCCCCTCTGGAGCTTCTCCGTTCCGTGACCGTATTCTGTTTCAGCTTGAGGGGGGGAGGGGGGGGGATTTCGGGATACTTCCAAATTACGATGGAGATGAGAGATCTAGACTCAAGAACGATCCCCACGCCGAATCTTGGCTGTCGCCACAGCTAAAGGGGTGGGCAATGCTTCTTCTCTGCTTGGGAAGCGGATCCGGATACTCCTATTCAGCATTCATTACACAGCTCGACAAAAAAAAACTTTTTTCGCGTTACAAAGAAAGTGAAAGCTATTTCGGGGTAAACCGGGGGCGCTGAATCCGAATTTCATAACAGTTTTTCTCCATCAGGTCTAGTTTTTCCGAAATTTCAATTTTTCGATTTTTTGCCATTTTTCGTCTTTAAAAAGTTCTAGCTCCGCCCCTGAGTGGACTAGATCGATGAAACTTTGGTGGCGGATAGAGCTCGGTTGGGGCTATACCTGGCCGAGTTTTGGTGCGATTCGTGGCAGTGGTCTCTGAGCTAGAGCCATCGGAAACTAAAAAAAAGAAGAAAAAAGTGGGAGAGGGACCTCTTAAAACGCACTTGACGGAAAAACTAGGACCTTTGAAGCGGTCTGACCTCGACGATTCGGTAGAGGAGGCTTTTACGAGCATTTTGAGACCAAGCAGAGCAAAATCGGTCGATCCATTCAGTTTTTATTCGCAAAAAACATTGAAAATTTGAAAACGCCTAAAAGCTAAAAGTCGGAATTCGTCTGTTCCGGCTTCCAAGCAGAAGCTTCGACCGTTGGGCCGTTGGAATCCTCCGTTAAATCAGCGAGGTCGATCAATCCGCATCAAATCGAGCCGTCAGCGATTGTCTGGAATGTGGTCGATCAGGGGCTTCCCTCATGAGGTTCCAGCAATAGTCTGCCATCATAGACTCATCCCACCTACCTTGGTATCGCTCCTCCATGGTGCTGATGTCTTGATGGAACCTTTCGCCTTGCTCGTCGATCATTGACCCTAAATTCTCAGGGAATAGATCAAGGTGGGCGTGGAGATAATGAACCTTGATACTCATTCTACATCCGAGAATGCGGAAGCTTTCTACAAGTCTCTGCACCAACTCCACGTAGTTGGAAGCTCTCGTGTTCCCCAAGAAGTTCGGGGCGACTGAGACGAAGGATTCCCAGGCGGCGGCGGCTTCCTCCGGGTTGATCGATTCGATGAAGTTTGGGTCCTTCATGAGTCGCCGGATCTGCGGCCCGTTGAGCACTCCCGCTAGCAGTTTCTGTCTGCTCACGGAACGGAGCTTCTGGGCTATGTATTCGAAGCTTAAAAGTCGGCACAGACGAATTCCGACTTTCAGGCGTTTTGAAATTTTCAATGTTTTTGCGAATAAAAACTGAATGGATCGACCGATTTTGCTCTGCT
Organism: Galendromus occidentalis; assembly: GCF_000255335.2. Taxonomy (NCBI): domain Eukaryota; kingdom Metazoa; phylum Arthropoda; class Arachnida; order Mesostigmata; family Phytoseiidae; genus Galendromus; species Galendromus occidentalis. The sequence continues at coordinate 62,997 of NW_003804341.1, forward strand.
TGGTCTCAAAATGCTCGTCAAAGCCTCCTCTATCGAATTGTCGAGGTCAGACCGCTTCAAAGGTCCTAGTTTTTCCGTCAAGTGCGTTTTAAGAGGTCCCTCTCCCACTCTTTTCTCTTTTTTTTAGTTTCCGATGGCTCTAGCTCAGAGACCACTGCGACGAATTGCACCAAAACTCGGCCAGGTGTAGCCCCAACCGAGGTCTATCCGCCACCAAAGTTTCATCGATCTAGTCCACTCAGGGGCGGAGCTAGAATTTTTTGAAGACGAAAAATGGCAAAAAATCGAAAAATTGAAATTTCGGAAAAACTAGACCTGATGGAGAAAAACTGTTATGAAATTCGGATTCAGCGCCCCCGGTTTACCCCGAAATAGCTATCACTTTCTTTGTAACGATTTGGCTGTCGAGCTGTGTTATTATTAGGGACGAGATATCCATGCCATCCGAGAATAATCGTATCATTGCCTCATTGCGGACTATCTTTCTACGGGAAGTTGCTCAGGGCCCAGTCTCGACCAGAAAAATTCGGGGCCGACTCATACAGTCGAACTCGCCCGACGTTGGCCGCCTGAGAGATGGGAAATTGTCTCCCATATGAGGTTGTACCATTTGAGCTGTGCCGCTGTGTGCAGTCGTGACGCTGCGGAAGAATCTACTTGATTTCGGAATCAATCTGAAACTTCCTCCTGAGCCGATCGTCGTGTCTGGGAGTTTCCCGAGACTGAGAGCGAGACTTGGATGCGTGGCCTCAATCTTCTCCGAGAGGAAGACCGAAAAAGAACTCCCCGACAGTTGAAATCTTAGCCTCGACGTCTACTGGATCAAGTTCCTCCCATCGAAGGGAGTAGAACGTGCGGGGCTCCCCCACGAATTCCCGAGCTTTTGAAGCGAAATAAATTGCTTGAAAGAAAAATCAGCCCGATCTACCGAAGACCTCTCCGCCTCTCATAACGCACCTCCGCATCGGCTCAGGCGCTGACGTCACCGTCCTGCAAGCTCACCTAATCCACCGAACAATATGACAGGCAGCAGCCGACACGGAGAAGTAGGCCTACGAGCTTAATTATATCCGCGCTCCTTGGATACCTCCAACTATACGCGGCCGGAAATTGCGGTCTGGGACTCCAAACAGATTAGGGAGCTCGGATAGGCTCATTTACAATTAGATTACTCCGGGACGGAAGGATTGCGTGACGTATGATTTGAGGCTCACTCATGCCGATCGCCTTTCAGGAGTTTTCAATGTAGGAGATAGAGCTCAGGGCCTCAGGGGAGATTCCTGATCCCGGCCCAACGAGACTGCGGATCGAGAACAGTAGGCGAGTCTGCGATCCAAATATTAGGTCGGATGGAATCAGGGCTCGTTATGACACTGATTGCGCGCCTGGTTAGGTCGGATATCTCCGCAACGATTTCGCGACATGAATCATGGTTAGTCAAGCTCACAACTCACAAACCTACGGCCGGAAGGAAGCCGAAGGGGATGAACTCAAGCCTTCAAAGATGCACACGTCTTTTTGCTTCTCCACAAATCGAATTCGAATCTCATTCGCTGGTTTCAGAGGGCGACATGCTCGAGCACACGAGGAGGAAGATCGTGTGACTGCGGGCGGCTTTGGACTCGAGGAGAATAGCGAGGAGAGGATCGCCTCGCTGGCTAGGGTCCGAGGAATAGCGTACATAAGATGGTCAGAGAAGAGGTCTGCCGAGTGGGATCTGTGAGAAATGAATCGGCTAGGGAGCGAGCTCATCCGCTTCGGAAGAGTTCGGAGCCCTCAACGCCCAGTAGGTGACTCAATGAAGATGGAAAGTCCTTGTTTCACAGACGTCTGAGCTGCCTCAACGACTGTGGCCGTGAGCCTCGCGCAATCTCATCTCCTGAACTCCGTTTTCAGTTTCTACTCCCATCGCCACGATGCCTTGCCACGCTCTCAGCCTCCCGGCAGCGCAAGCAATCATCGAACGATTCCCCTTATCCATCGATTTGTAAATGCACTGAATGACAAGACGGAGGATGAACGATGCAATCGAGGAGCAAGTCTTCCGCTTTATCGGGAAATTCACATCGAGACTTACGCCTCGACAGAAACTCGCAGGTCCGATAGACCCTCTGTATCACCCCACGGTATTACAGCGATTTCCACTGATTCAGGAAGTCATCTCCGCCATTGGCATCCAGCCGCAGTTCCCACGGAGATCGAGAGACAGACCCATCAACCTGTCCCTGGGACTGATTGGGCTGCCCTTCCCATCCTATGGCGTCTTCTAAAGGGTGCTTCGGCGACTGAAAAGGAGCAAGTTCCGGTGGGAGTGTCTGATATCATCTCCTTACTACCATGAACGCAATTTTGCTTCCCGAACCCTTTGTCTAAGTCGAGCTAGGATTGCTGTAGATCTCGACACTCACTCATGCCCATGAATTGATTGGCCCGTTCAGGTCCTGCACGGGAAGGACAGAATTCTCAGTTTCAGTTAGAATATCCTCATTTCATCATACGATCGCATGTGGATCGAATATTTCCGTAGAAGCACCAAATCATGGGCAATCGAAACGGTGCTCACCTACACCTCTTGTCAGGCGGTCATTCAGGGCGCTCTGCGGGTTGGCTGTAGGTTGAGCGAAGACGACGCTTAGACCGAGTAGGAGGACGAGTACCGACACAAGGGCGAACTTCATGGTGGTTTGAATAAGTACGAGCGAGGAATGGTGTCTCGACCGTGCAGGCAGGACTTTATAGCTAGAGCAGGTGCATTAGATGTGTGCTCCTCATCAAGGTTGCGGACATTGGCTCGAAAAAGATACGCAGTCGCAGAGAAGGGAGCGACTTTTTCCGGATGACGGGTCAGTACAGAGATGGAAATTTACGAACGAAACCTCTGATCTCGTAGTCGCAGCATGTGGTACCCAGGCTGTTGGCAGAACTCCGCCAAGTACGGCTGCTCATCATACTGGAAGGATGGGAATTAGCTTCGTTCTCTAGACAAGCAGGATGAACGCCAGAACTGACAGCTGCCTCTCGATGCATATGATACTGGTGAGCTCATCGCATGACTCTGGATGGGATTCAGCCAGTGCAGAGGGGTCAAAATGAGATCCCCTCCGAGGAATCGATCTACGGCTAGCAGCAGTCAAGTCAGCTCCGAAAACTAGGCATCGGGAACCGTATATTCTATCCCCGAATTCCACCTAACGTGTGGAGTCCCATGGTATTTTCCGTTTTCTTCGGTTGTCATTAACGGAAATCGCGCCCCGGGAACTGGTCGAAGAAGTAATGCCCGGGATGCTTTGCACCTTGCGCCCACCCTTAGATACGCGAATGTGAGTGCATATACTGATGTACTGAAGAAGGAAGACGAGCGTCTATTTCGGGATGATAATAAGGCATGGCACGGCAGGACCCGCCGAAGAGCTCCTTCGAATTCCCTTGAGCTCCCGTGTTCCCGCTGTAATTCCATCAGGAGTAATTGCAAGGATCATGGTCGAG
>NW_003804342.1:0-5663 GCF_000255335.2 Galendromus occidentalis
ACGTTTCGTCCCGCGGGTTTTTTCCGGCGCCCCCATTGCCTGTGTTTGCCCCTGGGGTATTTGCCGTGGTTCAGCTCTCGGAGATTTCGGGAGTTCTTTGTTGGCTAGACTAGGTATTTCGGCGAGGAATCTTCGGTTTCTCGTGAGCTGTCTACCGTCCGGTGTTTCGATGATGTATGTCCGTGGGTTAAGCTGGCTTATACAAGTAGCGAGCTCCCATTCGTGCGAGTAGTCGGATGGTTGTACGCGGACTTTCTGTCCCGGTGCTAATTGTGACAGCGCTCTCGTTCCCCGGTCGTAGTATTTTTTCTGCTTTGCCCTCCGCTCTGCGATTTGATTCTGAGTTGCTTCTCTGCTGGTGGGTTTCTGTTGTTCTCGCCCGGCTGGCGTCAGAGTTCCCATCTCCCTGTTGAAGAGTTTCTGGTATGGTGAAGTTCCGTCCTTCTGCGGTGTGGCTCTCCACTCGAGAAGTGCTTGTTGGAGGTTTTCTCCTAGATGCGTCGTTTTCTTGACGATTCTTTTGGCGACTTTGACTGCGGACTCACTCTTCCCGTTCGACTGGTGATTGTGAGGTGAGCTTCGTATGTGCTTTATGTGCCAGCTTTCGAGAAATTGTTGGAACTCGCTGCTGAGATATCGAGGATCGGAATCGGTGTGGAGTTCTGAGGGCCGACCGTACCTTGCAAGGAGGTTCTCCGTCTTCCGTATTATGTTCGATGTGGTGGTCTCCCTGCCGAGGCAGTCCAGCTCGAAGAAGTCTGAAAAACCGTCGATCGTAACGAGGTAGTGCCGGCCCTCCCAAACGAAGAGGTCTTGGTGTATCGTTTGCCAGGGGTGTTGAGGAATCGGTTTGTTTCTTAATGGTTCCCTTCGTTGTTTCGGCCTGTATATTTGACAACTCTCACAAGACTCCACAATGTTCTTGAGATCGTTGCGAATGCCCGGCCAGTAGATCGTGCCGCTGGCTCGTCTGCACATAGCGTCGTATCCGAGATGTGATTTGTGCGTGCGTTTCGCTAGTTCTGCTCGGAGAGCTTTTGGGACGATCACCGCGGATCCCTTGTAAATGATTCCGTCGTCTTCGATCAACTCATCTCGAATCGTCCAGTACCTTTGGAGCTGTGGGCTTCTAACCTTCCAGCCGTTTCGTATGGCTTCCTTCAGCTTTTCGCTGGTTTCGTCGTTTCTCGTCGCTGTTTGGAGTCTCTCATGTAGGATGTCGGATATACGGCCTGAGTCCCGGTGGTCGATCTTCTGCAGCTGCAGTCTTAGTATGCTCTCCTCGGCGAGCTCGCTTGCTGTCGGTTTGCGACTAAGCAGGTCCGCTATCGGGTTGTTAGTCCCCTTGATATATTCAACTTTGAGTGCATATCGCTGAAGAGCTAACCTCATTCTTTGTAGTCTCTTCGGGCAGGTGTCGAGTGGTTTCTGGAATATTGTTTCGAGGGGTTTGTGGTCTGTTTGAACCACAACCTCGCTGACCCCGTAGATGTATTGATCGAACTTCTGGCACGCTAGGAGGATGGCCAGACATTCCTTTTCAATCGTTGCGTATGACTGTTCTGTCTTGCTGAGTGTCCGTGAGGTGTATGCTATCGGACGTCCTTCCTGAAGCATGACTCCGCCTGTGCCGTGTTCACACGCGTCCGTTTGAATCACTATGGGTCTTTCGGGGTCGTAGTATGCTAGCGTCGGTGTTTCCGTCAGTTGTTTCTTTATCTTCTCGAATGCTTCCTGCTGCTCCGATTGCCAGGCGAAGTCGTATTTATCCGTCTGAGTCAACCTCCTCAGAGGCTCTGTTGTTTTCGATAGGTTAGGAATGAACTGCATGAGGTAATTGACACAGCCGAGAAATGTCTGCGTCTCTTTGACGTTTGTTGGTGGCTTCATTTTGATGATCGCGTTCGTTTTTTCCGGATCAACTTTCAGGCCCTCTCGGCTGATGATGTGTCCGAGGAACCTCACCTCGATCTGTCCGAGCTTCAGCTTCTCTCTGTTAAATTTGAGTCCAATCTCTTCCGCTCTTTCGAAGAGTGCCTTCAAATTTTCGTAGTGGTCTTTACGCGCCTCCTCTACGTCGTCCCCCGTTCCGAAGACGAGCGTATCGTCAGCTACGACGATGACTCCCTTCAGACCGTCGTATGCCTGGATCTGCCTCATTTGATATTCTTCCGGCGCGGATGCGATGCCCTGTGGCACTCGTCTGTATCGGTATCGGCCCAATGGCGACCAAAAGGTGGTCAGGTCTGCGCTTTCTTCGTCGAGTTCCATTTGGTAGAACCCGTCGCTGGCGTCGATGACTGTGAAAATCTTCGCATTTCTCAGTCGGTGGAGTGCGTCTTGTAGAGTGGGCATGGGATACCGCGGTCTCTCGATGGCCTTGTCAGGTAGTGTGGATCCAAGCATATCCGGAGTTTCTTTCCGTCGCGATGGACTGGGACGATGTTGTTGACCCATTTGGTGGGTGTTCTACTCGCTCGATGATGCCTGCAAGTTCCATTTCTTGGTTCTCTTAATCAGAGGCTACGATTAGCGCTACAGGTGTGCGTCGGGGTGGTTGTTGTACTGGGGTCGCGCCTGGTTTGACCTGAATTTTGACCTTGTTCGGTAATCTCCCCAAGCCGACGAAGATTTTCTCATGCTGTTCTTTTAGTTTGAGGAGTTTCTCCTGGTAGTTCTCGGTTATCTGATTGACACATTCTACCGCTGGTGACAACTGGATCAGCTCGAGGTCGAGGCATGTTTGCGCTGAGATCAGGGTATCGGCGTTGTCCGGTATGACTTGGAATCTGAGCTCTTGTGATCCGTTGTGCTGTCTGATGTTAATGTCGACAGTACCAGCCGTTCTGGTTGAGCTGTTGTCGTACATGTTCAGCGTGGTGCGCTTCGTTGGGTCCAGCTCGCTGACTTTAGCGTTCCAGGCCCTCAGCTTCTCGAGTGTCTGCATGCCGACGACATTCACTGTCGCGCCAGTATCCAAGAGAGCTTTCAGCTTGAAGCTTCCACGCGTTTTACGTGATGGTACGGCGAGCGTTATGTACATCTTTCTTGCTCGCTGGTTCGATCTGGTTGCATAGATGTCTTCTTCGGATCCAGAGTTGTATTCGTTCCTCGTCTCCTCTCCATCGGATTCGTCGTCCTTTATCATATTTATCTTCGCGCGATGGTTCTGCCGGTTCCGATCCGATCGGCAGACTTTTGTGAAGTGACCTCTCTTTTGGCACGTTTTGCATATTTTGCCGTATGCTGGGCATTTGCCCGATGGGTGTGAGCTACCACAGTAGGTACAGTTGGTCACGTTTCTGACGTTACTCCGAACTCGGTTCCGGACGACGTTTGCTGTCTCTTCGGTTTCCGATCGCTGCTGCGCGATGTGTTTCACCGATTTTTCGTTATCTTCGTACATCTCGATTATTTGAGACGCTCTCTGGACGTCTAGCTTCGTGTATTCTTCCCGAAAGCAGGCTTCCTGAGCCTTGGTGTGTCTCGAACCGAGGACGAATAGGTCCCTTAGGATCGTCTTGGCCTCGGGTCCGAACTCGCATTTCTTGAGTTGTCTGTTCAGTCGTTGGAGGAAATCTTTCGTTGTTTCAGTTAACTCTTGCCTGGATCGATATAGTATGAAGCGTTGATATAACACATTCCGGTGGGTGTGAAACTTTTTGGCCAAGCCTTCGATCGTCTTTTCGAGTTGTCTGCACGGTTTCATGCCTGTCGGATCTGCCGAGTCACCTGCGATTGGTCCGATGTCTAGGTTCTCCACTAGCTGCCGGTTGTCCTCGCCGAGGACGGCTCGGAATTTGGCCGTTTGTATGAAGGGTCTTTCCTCGAACAACTTGTCGACGATGGCATAATCCAGGAATGCTCCTTGGAACGCTTTCCAGCGATCCGTGTTGTCCTCTCCCTGGATAACCCTCATCGGCCGAGGTATCGGCATCCAACTGTCCCGGACTGCTGGTCCTCTCGAGTTCTCTGCTGTGTTGGTCATCACGAGTCACTTTCTTGCGGATAATTTTTCTCAATTTTAGCACAATTTGGTTCGAAATAGCGACTGCGCCATGTAATGTGATGACACTCGAGATGTTCGTGAGACAACTGGCTTTTATTGTGATCTTTGCTCTGGTCTCGAGGCGTCGCGCTGTGGCGCCTAACATCCTGTGTCGCCCGCTAGGGAGGATGCGGGCTTGTCTGATGTTCATTCTTCTCTTGTTTTCCCTCATGTTTTCTCCGTTTTCGATTTGTTCCCCTCCATTTCTCGCTCCGCCTTTCGCGAGCTCAGAGAAAATGGGGGATTATCTGCGGGCGAAATTCCAAATGAGATAGTGAGCTGGAACTAACAGGGTATAGGGTGCTGAACTCGGGGACATCCCTCGTGCCAGACAGTTTGGTCCGTAGTTTTGATCAACGATAGGCCGAGTAACAATAAATTTTCAATGAGAGATAAAATCGAATCTTCGTTCCGCAGTTCGCCGCACCGGCAAGAAGGGGATGGCCACCGCGAAGCAACGACTGGGAAAAATACTCAAGATTCATAAAATGTGCCATTGATCCTGAACGATCATCGCTCATACTACGACTCGCGGCTACTTTCACACCGAACGTCGATATATCTGTATTGTAATGTATCTTTCATCAAGAGCCCACCCACCCTGTAAACAATCAGACGGATCATCATCGTACGGGAAGTATACGCGACTGCTTCCGGATCACAGTCGACATTTCTTACAAACAATCGTGGCAACCAATCGCCGAAATCCTCCGAGGAGTCAGGGTCATCCTTGACAGATCGAGGTCTGATGTAGCTCTTCCGAAGCCGGTAATCGGTCATTCGGACAGGAAGCAAGAAACCAACGTACCCGAAATCCATCTACTCAGCAGGGTCAATTGTTGCATGCATATAGAACTTTTCATTGGTGTCATTTCATATCTGGATCGAACTTGGCTCTGATTCGGAGGCATAGTTTGTATCGTCGATCATTCCCGGTGAAATCGTACAAATGTATATTGAAGATTCGATAGAATCCGCCGAATCATGAATAAATCCATATATTGGGAAAAGCGCCGATCACTCCCTCATCGCCATCAGTTGCGCAAGGCGGATGCTGCTTCGAATTCGATGAAGAACATTGCTCCAATTGGGGAAGAGCGTCCACCTGCCCGGTGGAATTCGCGGGTCGGTTAGGTCCCAGTAAGCCGAAACCTTCACGCCGAAACCCAGAAAGCCGAAACCCATCACGCCGAAAGTCAAGAAAGCCGAAACCCAGTACGCCGAAAATCAAAAGAGCCGAAACCCAGTACGCCGAAACCCAGTACGCCGAAAATTAAAAGCGTCGATATCCAGGACACCGGAAGTCGTCGATCGAATCGACCCTGATTCCGCTGAGTGTTCTTCCTCTTCGAAAGAATCGGCAAACCCAGCTCGAAGATTTCAAACTCTATTTCATAAACACGTGGATGGAAAATGAGACCGTCTTCCGGCGCCGAATGTGGAACCACTACCACAATTCTGGAGCGCGCACAACAAACCATCTCGAAGGATGGCATCAAGCTCTAAATAGAATAATCAAGAAGAGCCATGTCAATCTTTATGAGATGATCAAACATCTCCAAGGACAGGAGGAGAAGTTCAGGCTGGACATGATGCGATTACGAATGGGACAACG
>NW_003804343.1:0-2540 GCF_000255335.2 Galendromus occidentalis
GTTCACCTCCAGAAAGGGCGCAGAATGGACCGATCTCATCGGAAAAAAAAGAAGAATCTGCGGAAAAAATCTCTGTCGAGCGACGCGATGTCCGCGAGCTGTATTTTCAGATTCAGTGGGGCCGAGCTTCTTTGACAACGGTGGCATTTCCAAATCGTGCTCCAAACGGAGCTCAATCACCCCATCGGGGAGACGCGGTTGTCTCTCTCCGTATTCTCTACTCTAAACATCAGAAAAACTTATAGTATCGGGCTTGAACTCTTGAATTTTATACTCATCATACGAGAAGATCGCCGAGCTTCCAATAACTGCTCTTCATCAATCTGAGACTGGGCTCCGGGTTCGTTATGGGCATCGACTGTCTCCTCGAGTGAGCATGATTCTTCCTCAGTGTGATTACGCAACATGCTCTTCACGAACATTATTCGTCTGAATCAGACATCGCTGAGGCGCTCACGAGAGTAATGTTTGATCTTTCTGGCCCTGCTGAATGCTCTCTCAGAAGCGACGCTAGTGGGCTGGATGGAGTCCAAACAAGCGATCAAATTAGTCAGAGGAGAACTGGTATCAGACTCATGCGTTTCTCCACGTTCGAAGCCTCTCAAAATTTCTTCCGCTCTCTATTCCTATTGCAAGGGGGGGATTCCGGAGGACCCGTCGAACCTGTCCGGGGATTGCATCCGGACATTTTTCTTGGACTTGACCAACATCTCGAATCTCTTTTGCATGGTGGACGTGGACAACACGCCCTCTCGCCGATTCTCGGGAGCAACCGACGACACACTCGTACTCGTGACATTCCTCATGAACTTGACAATTTCTTGAATGAGATCTGACCTTTCCATGAGCATGACTGGGTTCTGAGAGACCGCGGCGATCGAATTATCGAAACTCGAGCAATAGAAACGATCCTCGAAGTATCTGCGTATCTTTGACACAGATTCACGCCTTTGAATTACTCTCTGGCAGATGCAACGACAGAGCGCTTTGGACAAAACCCGAGTCGGTGTCGGTGGGATCCACGAGCAATGTCTCAACGAGGCTCTGAAAGGAAAATGTATCAAACTCCACGCCCTTTGCCTCGGCCACGAGCTTGTCGTCGGAAGTCTCCGATGACACCCAGGGAGAGCGAACAGCAAACCCAATACTATCCAAAAAAAACCTCGAGAATGTGCTCCGAGTCCATGATAGACGCATCCTCTGCAGTTCTGCAGAGATCATCACAACGGAGCTCTCGACGACGGCCAATGCTTCTATCATTTCTGTTATCCTATCCTACTATATATAAAGGAGCTATTTAGGCGGGAAACTTTGTCCGCTCTTGATCGGTGTCCTTACCGAACCAAAATCGATGCAAAGAGCGTTGAGATGACGCGTTGTGATTCGAAGATGTGCAAGTATGCTCCAGATTATCAATCGAATGCACCAACGCCCCAGGAATCCCCGAAAACCTCTACATCGTTTTCAGGAGGGATGGTAATTTTCCCACATAGCACACACACACACATACACACAGACAATCAAAATTATCCCTCGATATATAGCAGGATAATATGATACTTCTATTGAGAACAACGTTGCATTCTCAAAACCTTGCTCATCTCCCTCCGGTCGAGATGCCCAGGTTGAGACATTCCCGCTTCTCTCGTGACCGACAGGCCCATCCTCGCAGATCCGACCGCCTCCGGCGACAGCAGGAACGGTTGCGGAAAAGACGTTCTCGGCTTCCGGAGAACAACCCGATTCCGGATCTTGATGTGGCAGATACGCGACATATTCGGAATTCCATAACTATATCCATTGATGATGACCACAGCCCCGAAACATCTCCGAGCACAGACGTCTACGGACGGCCAGATCTACAGTACACATCCCAATCACCGCAGAATGATATGATCCCAATGATTAGCATTAATGATGGACAGCAAACTGATTCTACTCTGGAGAATGTCGTGATCCCAAGAGCCAACCCAGCTCGTGGGTCAGCTCGACCACAACGCTCGCAACAAACGCTTAACATCGCTCGAGACTATCAGAAACGACCCCGGGAAGCCCATGATCTTGGTTGCATGAACTATCGCTGCGTTGGTTGCGGCGCTTTACACTTCGAATCTGAGAGGACTGCGTCTGCCAGCCGAGCTTTCACGATGTGCTGCGCGGCCGGATCTGTCGAAATTAAAGCTTTCGAGGATTTTCCACCAGCTTTACAGAATCTCTACATCACTCAGCAGGCTGAGGGAAAAGCTTTCCGTCAACACATACGCAACTACAATAATTCACTCGCGATGGCCTCGATGGCGGCCAACATTGAAACACCACGCGGAACGGGACCATACTGTTTCCGTGTCCACGGGCAGGTGTATCATACGATTGGCGGTCTACGACCACGAACCGGTGAAGCCCCTCAGTGCGCCCAAGTGCTCATAATGGACACTGAAGAGGCGGCGAATGAGCTCACCGCGCGACCGATGAACCGAGATTGTAGTGAATCGATCTTCAAGTTGTTACATGTCATCTTGAAAGCATCGAATCCCTATGCG
>NW_003804344.1:0-1275 GCF_000255335.2 Galendromus occidentalis
ATTGCATTAAGATGTTAAAAATTGCAAGTAGGAATTCATACAGATACGTCAGCAGCATGGCATTACCAACAGCTGCCTGCAACTTAATGCAGGCATAGATGAGCACGGCCACAAAAAGTGTCGTCGACACTTTCCCGAGGAGCATTAGCTTCCTCGCCAATCTCCCCCGTTTCTTCTTCGGGAGCTTTCTTCGGTGAGGGGCCATCTCGCTGTCCTCCTCAGGGCATGGACGCTCCGCGGAGTCCCTCGCTTGTCGTCCTGCGGGAAGCGGGTCCAGGCTTATTTCGTCATCCCCGGCATCCTGGTCATCAAACCGTACCCATGGGATACGGGCGGTCTCCCTCGCACTCTGAATGTCAAAATGGGTAGTCGTACCCATCCTTCGACGTCTTGTGCGCCGCAAGCTCTCGCACCGCTTGGCACAGCAACAGTTCCGACACTTTGGTCGGCGTCCTTTTGAGCGGTGGAGACTGCCTTGTTCGCTCCCTCCTGTTGACTGTCGGCGCCTTCGTCGAGTACGGGTACTGGATCTCTTTCGGTCGGCAGACTTTAGTCCAAGCAGTTGGAGGATGTTAAGCATGAGGGTAGAGGTCTTCGTTGCCACGAATGATTGTCAAGGGAAATCGATCCCCTTTTATACGAAGTCTCCAAGTACGTCACTAGACAAAAAAGTTAGACCTAAATTTTCTCAACGAAACCTGCGAAAATTAAAACAGAAAACACATAGATAATCAGAGAATAAGATAAGAGATTTATTCTACAGTCTATAAGTGTACAAGAACCAATTTTAATCAGAAAAACCTGTTAAACAAAACTAGAATCAGATCGACTTCATTGCAGGGTTGGGGAAAATCATAATCAAACCTATGACTATGATTAAAATCATAGTCAAAATCACAGATATCCGAAAATCACAAGTATGATTATGATTAGAGTCATAATCATAATCATAATCACAGCAATCCTGTGATTTTGCCGTAATCATACCCGTAATCATAGGATTTCCGTCAAGACACGGGTTTTGAGGATGATAGGTATGTATCTGGGGGGTTTCGGCATACTGGATCTCGATTCTTGCATGGGTTCGCCCTGATCCCCCCTCCTTCTCCTCCTGCGGCTCAGGCGAAGGCTCTCCTCGTCGATGTCGCCGTGTCGCGATCACTCGCCTGGATGTTGACCTTCCGCTCGCTCAGCGCGAAGCCCGGGAAATTTTTTCGCCTGCGCGGAATCTTGCGATGCTGGAAGCTGTGACTGCGGGTATGGTCACGCCTGTGA
>NW_003804345.1:0-5520 GCF_000255335.2 Galendromus occidentalis
CCAAGAGTTTTCCCCAATGACCCACATCTGGACTCGACAAAGACCCCATGGCCCACGACAAAACCCAGCACCTTTGAAAAAGAGCATGTGTTCGGAAACACTCTTTAATGGCGACGAATATTAAGGAGTGAAATATATTTTCCTGACTAGCGAGGAGACTTCGTCAACCTCCTCACCCACAATTTTTATTAGAATGATCAGGAGCTAATTTAATGGGAGAAGTGCGCTACTTGCTCCGCGCAGAGTTTCTTTATATCCGGTTCGATATTGGTCAATTTTATCCTCAGATCTCCTCTTCTGGTTATTTCAAGTCGATTTCTCTTTGCGTCCACTAAGTCATTCACCGCACTAAACCCGCACTCAACCAAATAGGACGACGGAAAGTGGATTAATATATCTCTGGCAAGAGAACTACATTTTGGATATTTCTCCCTGATTCCATGACAAAGCCATGCCCGTGGTCCCGTATTTCTAAAAACACCCTCCATCGGCAGGTTAGATTGCAACTCCGCCAATTCTTGCTGGAATTCTAGCTCGGCCTCATTGAGGTCTACCAAGAAAGGCTGGCTCACCCAAAGTGGGAACTTCATTTCTATGAGATCAGAGAACCTTTCATTGAAATTTTCAATGAGCGTCGACATGTGCTCAACTATGATCATCAGGGCACCCTCGGACAGCTTACACTTCTTCAACCAAAGAAACTGATCGAGTTTCCTAGCTCTGACGTTGTTCGCAGCAACTCGCAAGAACTTTATGAAACCCTGAATGCTCTCCTGCGCCTCGATTAGAGAGACCTTCTTGCCTTGTAGCTTCAAATTCAAGCCATTCAGAAAGTCGAAGATATCGGCGAGGTAGCTTACGAGAATTTTCCCCTCAAACGATGTGAGGAGAGCCACCTCTTCCTTGTCTTTCAAGAATTCGACGACAGCGTCGAATAGTTCCATGAACCTTCGTAGGCAGTTTCCCTTGGAGAGCCAGCGTATTTCAGTGTGAATCAAGAGCCGCACGTGTGCTTCTTGCTGACCGTGACAAAACTGTTCGAATAAGCGCTCGAACTTGGGCTTTGCTTTTATCTCATTCACACATTTGATCACAGCTTGCATGACTTTGTGAAGACTCGGTGAGAGGGTTCTAGCCACCAGGTTTTCCCTGTGGATCACGCAGTGTATGGTGAGCATCCCGGGGTTGTCATCTTTCAACATCTTGAGACAACCTTTTTTTCTCCCCATCATGGCCGGTGCGCCGTCTGCCACGCATGAAACCATGTTTTCTATAGGGATTTTATGCTCTGACAAGTACTCCCGGACTTGCTTGTAAATGTCGGTTGCGGTCGTTGTCGTTTCCAGCGATCTACAGAACAGCATCTCCTCCTTCAGATCTTCCTGGTCTATATATCTCACATAACTCATCAGGAGGGCTTCGCTCTGTCTTATTGTGGACTCATCCATCTGTAGAGAAAAGCTACGGCTCCGCAATTTCTCGACCAGCTTCTGCTCGATATCTTCAGCCATACGATCGATTCTCCGGCAAACCGTATTGTTGCTCAGCGGCAATGCCGCAACTTCCTTGTCATCAGTCTGACCGACCGTTTTGAGGAATGTCGCTATCGCTGGCTTGATAAGCTGCTCTCCGACCGAATGGTTATTTCCAGTTTTCGCGATCAAGAGAGAGATTTCATAGCTTGCTTGCTGAACTCGAATCGCCGCGGACCTGGAGTTGGCGAACAAGAGCCTACCTGGTCTATTCTCGAAGCTTTACCTTCAACGACTCGAAGTACTCCAGTGGCGAGGCGGCCTTCTGAGGATGCTTCGACTTCAAGTGATGTTGAAGTCGACAGGATCTCATGGACTCATTGGACAAGACCTGGAGACAAATGAGACAGAGAGGCGCTGTCTCTTTCCTGTTGGTCTCGACCGCAATGAAGCCAAACTTCAGAAACTGCTCGGAATATCGCCGCTTTGGTCTTGTCTTCGGATTGCTCATTGCGGAGGGCTTGAGAGACGGCTCGCAATCTTGATTACCTGCACGAGAGTGATTTCGGACATGTTGAGTAAGCATACACAGAGCCGATTGCGCATATAATCACGGAAATATCTCGGCGCAATACTCACTCGAGAGCCACAACAATCATTTCTCTCATTTGTCACCACCCACCGCATCGACTACCGAAAGCATTCGAAGGATTCAAAGTGGGAGCGCTGCGAAACATCAATCTTGAGCGAGAGTAGAACGCGCATCTCGAATCTCGAACGTCCGCGCTCCACACTCATGTCAACACTAATCGTATGGACGAGAAAGAAGCATAAAAGCATCCTCTTATCCACGGATTCTCGGACGGAGAAGTCCCCGCCCGAATTCAGCTCCCGGTGCATCTCGCGATGAGTCTTGAATCGATAGTATGAAAGAGTCCGGAAGTCCCGTGACCCACTTGGGAAATCGCCGTGACCCACTTGTGGGTCACTTGCCCATACTTGGGAAACACTGCCTTAGAGTACTCAACTCATCAAATCTCTAGTTCGCCGAAACGGGAAGAAGAGTCGCTCATGAAATTGGACATGTCCGCGGTGCTGGGGTCCGTCACACCTACAGAATCGAGGCCCCTCTCCGTGAGTTTCTGGCCCCCTCTTTGATTGAAATTGACTAAATCATCGGTCGCATGGCAAATGGGAAATCTCCGGGTAGTGATGGCATCACTAGCAAAATGCTTAAATCAAACAAGACTTACTTCGTCCCGGTGCTCCAGCACCTATGTGAGCGCATCTTTCAATTCGGGAGGTTTCCCGCCCGGCTGAAGCAGGCTGATGTGGTTCTTGTATACAAGGGCGGCCCGACAGAGGACTTGCAGAACTATAGGCCAATTTCGCTTCTTAGTGTCCTTGGCAAGGTTGTTGAGGGTTCTATGGTCAGTCAGTTCAAGGAGTTCCTTGAGCGAAACGTCATATTATCTGAACGACAGTACGGTTTTCGCAGGAATCGTGGGACGTGTCAGGCGATACTCGACTTGCATTCATCAATTATTGAATCCATAGATGCGCGAGGGACTCCGGTTGTCTTTTTTTGCGGACTACTCGAAAGCTTTCGATTGCTTACCTCATGCCGCATCGCTCAACAAGCTTGTTCTCATCTCTCGCACTCGAAACCATAAGTAGTGACTTTGACTCAAGGTCTCAGCGACTTCGATGTGGAGCCCATCTCTCACACTCAGCATTGATCTCTTACGGAGTTACTCAGCTTCATGTTGAGTTTTGCGGCCGGAGTTGACCGAGCTGAGATTGAGAGGGTGATTCTCAAAGTGCGACATTGGTCGATGGCAAATGGTCTCTTGCTCAATGAAAAAAAAATGTAATTATATGATATCTGGTAACCAATCTGTAAAACCTTGCCAGCCGATCACAATCCAGTCCGATCATGCTTGCACAGAACCGTGTTCATGTCCTGTCGTTTCCTGTGCCCGACGGCCGCGTTATCTGGGGGTCTCGATAGATGACAAGCTGTCCTGGAGGCCGCATGTCGCGAGTCTTGTCAAGAAGCTCAGACCGGCCGTGGCTTGTCTTGCGAAGCTTGGTAGATCCGCGTCCTCTGAAGTCATTCTACAGGGTGCTAGCTGATTTGAGCGCATATGTGATTTGGGCGCTGCGTGATTCGAGCGCGAGTTTGATTTGAGCGCGGCTTCGAATTGAGCTCGGCTTTGAATTGAGCGCAGGTTTGAATTGAGCGCATGTTCAATTCGAGCGCAGGTTTGAATTGAGCGCAGGTTTGATTCGAGCGCGGGTTTGGACTGAGCGCAGGTCTGATTTGAGCGCAGGTTCGATTTGAGCGCAGCCTGAATTGAGAGCATGGGTTTTGGTGGTCCTGAGGGGGAGCATCATCACTCATCACTTAGTAAACAATTTTTCCCCTCTTTCGAATTGTTCCCAGGAAAAGATTCTCGAATGCCAGGATCAAGGGGCGAGAATCGAGAATAATGAGTGGCTAGATAACTCTTTTCGTGCATGATAAATCACAAGTTAATTTATTTTCATGTACAAGGGTCAAGAATCACGAAGACACCGGTGGTGACCTGAGGACCGAACGACCGCAGCGTGTCTCGACGGTCGGGATCAAGTTAAAACGTGATATTGTGTGCGATTGCACGGAGGAACTGGAGGCTATCACGTGCCTCATACGTTGAAACCAATGCGTAGATCCTTGCTTGACGGTCCCGGTATTTCTTCTTCGATGTGGTGCCAATGCCCTGAGCCAGAGAGTTGGAAGCAATGAACTCAACTTTTCCTTGCTCAACCTTCAGGTGTTCTAACAATTTGAACACTGACGGGTGAGAGGATCCGACTCTTCTCGCGAAAGCGGAATGCCATCCCTCAACTTCGTTATTCGTTCGTCCCATAGAATTGAGCGTTGAAGAATGAACATTCCACCACTCCACTTTCATCGTCGGTGGGTTTCTGTTCCAGCCGACCCATTGACTTTCAAAATAATTTATGAAATCAGTGAGCAGTGCCTCGTTCGTTCGGACGAAATCGGAATCGGTCAGCGTAGCAAAGAGATCGCGTACTTGATCTACCGGAACATAAGAGAGGGCCGGAAACATTCGTAAACCCAGAGCAAAATCGGCATCCCGCAGGTAGTTAGCTCTCAGCTCGCTATCGTTCTGCACGCGTCGCCATATACATTGACAGAAGTGAAATGAGCATCCGAGAATGCCAGCAGCTGGAAAGACTTTTTCAAGCTCTCTGATCATTGCCAGTTCGAAGTCAATGTGGATGGCGTCCGGATGAAATCCGTCGATCGCATCGAGGAGAATTTGCAGTAGTCTGCGATAGGTCTGAGCGTTCTTCGCTGGCAACAGTGAGTAAACAACCGGCACCGTTTTACCGCGGGCAATCTTACATGGAATGTGTAGAGCTGATGGAAGATGAGTGGACAAACCTTAAAGGTACCATCTACGAACCACTCAGGACTCATTTTTAAGAGCTCGAGATTCTTTGCCGTGGCGAAAACGATAATTCTGTTCACGTCTCCTACTCCGGAATCGTAGTGGACGAATCGTTCGCCGCGGAAGGTCGTCTTCAGAAACTCCGGGATTTCCAAGTCCTCTCGCCGGAGCGGATTTACCGGGAGCGACGGTCCTGCAGCTGCTCTAGCATACGTTATCCGCTGGCGCATCAAGTTGTATGTTTGGTCATTCCCCTTTCTACGGCTTCAGAATCTACTGTGCTGACTAGGTTCCCGATGATCGTTGCGTTCGATGCAGAAACATTCTTTACCGCATACGAACGAAGTTCATTCATCTTACGGCGAACCTCGATGCCACCGGGCTGGGCGGATGCATGTGTTCACTTGGTCCCTGGAGAAATTCACAGATTTGAAGATTCGAATCGGGTCGCCGATTTGGGAGAGGATCATCATTCCAGAATAGTTTCAAACGCCAAGAGCGAGAATCTTGCTTGACGTGATAACTGTGATTATAATTCCAGTACTCACATCATGTCCGCCGTTGCAGGTTTTCACTCGAGACTTGCA
>NW_003804346.1:0-2526 GCF_000255335.2 Galendromus occidentalis
TATTATTATATATTATAAATATTATAAATTATCGTCCTTCCTCGGAGCTTGGAGTTGATATCTTCTGAAGGTTCTGCGAGTAGATCGATCGTCTTCTACGTTGAAGGTGAAATCACTCAGAATCTTCTCTGTCCCGTTCGGCGTCTCTAATAGTAAGAGTAAGGTGGAAAATCGATTCCAGCTCGATCAAACTCTGACACCGTCGGGCGTGAGGAAAAAAAGAAAGATTTCGGTTGCTTCTCTCGGCGTAGCAGTAGTGATGGAACCACAATCGTTCAAGGATGCAGACAGTGAATTGACATCTCAATCAAATTAGCACTATTCTCGGTTCCACCGAGGAGGAAGCTGAGACGTCTTCTTCGACGAGCCAGAGTCATTTGAACATCTGTCATCGCTGTCTTGAGCTCCGACAGAGTAAGTCCCGACGAGCATTTTCTATCGGTTCCCCAGTATTCACTTGAGAGAGACGGGCTCGTCCAGTGAACCATGACATGGGGACATCAGGGAATTGACGTGGGATTCCTCACTTGCCTTGTTTTTTCAAGTGCTTGGAGCCACAATCTAGGAGTCTCCGGGGTTCACACCTTCCGGGGACCGCGGATTTGATGCGGAATCAGAACCCTCCGGGACTGAATTCCTGCAGGCATCATTGTTTTTGCTCCTTCGCCGATTCGAGGAGCTCTTTACAGGGGTTCCGTTTCGACAGGTAATCTTTCAGGAAAAGATAGCTCGTGAATCTTTCGTCCACTTGCCTTTCTTGACAATATCTGCGCGCGTGTCTCGCCTTGCTAAACGAGCGTTCTGCTTGAACGCTCGTCGCTTGGAGGGTTCGTAAGGTTTGCACCAGGAGGACTGGGAGGGCTGGGATTCCTCTCTTATGGTACTCGATGACTTCCTCCGCATTTGGTGGTCGCCGTCCTCGGCTCTGTTCCTCTCGGTCACTATCGGCAAACGTTTCATAGACGTCTAGGGGTCTTTCTTTCTCTCCCCTCGCAACCCCGCTCGAGCGGTGGGCCGGCTCCCCTTTTGAGCGTCTGAACTTCGCTATTTCTTGCGTCATGCTTCCTGGATCGAGCAGCGTCCGAAGGAGACGTTCATCGTTTCGCTCGATGATCTCCTCTCTTGCTCGATTCAGCCATCTGTCGAGATCGGTGTCTTCTTCTCTCCTGTGAGTGAATCGCGCTAGCCTCCAGGTGACTCCTCGTCTCTGCAATATTCTCACGCAGAGAGCCCGATGAAGTGCCCTCGCGAAGTCCGACGTCTCAGTTCTGACTTTGCCGAGCATCGCCTGCAGAATGAATGTTCGTTTTCCGAGTTGCTCTCGGCAAGGGAATAGGATCAATGGGCGAAAAATTGAGTGGACTTGAAATCTGAATACTTGGATGGACGGAATGTTACCTCCAGAGCTAGATCCGCTTTCCGTATGGTTGTATCCTTGCGCGACAGTCGCAAGACGGCTTCTTCCACGTGATTCAGAACCTTCGTGATGTCCTCAAGCTCGAGCATCTCAGACGACGTGAAAGGGAACGTGCAGTCGCGCCTACTGTAGAACCTTCGCAGAGCATGGCCCAGTTTGACGAAGTTGCGCACCATTCGTAGCGTTGAGTTCCACCTCGAGGTCGAGAAGCACAATGTTCGCAATACTATATATTTCACACGACTCTCCACACTTTCCGATGACTTGATCACATTCACTGGCAAATTGGAAGTAACGGTCAAAAAAATAGAGCCACCCTCCATGATGGCGCTGGAGGGCGAAAATTCGTCTCTCTGATACTTGCATCGGGAAGCTCGTATTCCGTACAGCGGAATCGCTCTTTTATTTTCCGAAATCGGACCAGTTTTCGAGGAGTTATGCAAGGACGACCTTTCGCCTTCCCTTCCAGCTCTATTATGGGGGGGGGGCTCTACTTTTTTGACCGTTACTTCCGAATATACATATATACATATACAAATATACATATATTCGGGATTATTCTCGTAATCTAGTAATTAAATAAATAAATAAATATACAAAATATACATATACGTATATACATATACGTATATACATATATACAAATATATACATACATACATACAAATATATACAAATATACATATATACAACATACATGTATACATGTACATATATATGTACATATATATTCTATATATATATACAGTGGCGGTCAAAATAATAGAGCCACCTAAAAACTTCGTCTTCTTTTTTCGGAGGTCCGTAACTTTTCAAAAACTCCGCCGAATCGGACGTTTTTTTTTTGAAATTGAAGAGCATTGGATGAGCTTTCCAATGAACACGTCACTTCTGACATTTGAATGCGTTTTGGGGGACTTACAGCCATCTCAATATCGCTTATTTTCCAAATTTCCTATCTCATTTTGAAACCCTCATAAGTCGGGACGAGGGTATCGCATCGGCTCGGTGTGGTCGGCATCTTGTAGCGCGGGAAAAGAGCTGTCGATTCGTCTATTCACTTTCAAAAATCGGTTCACTTGGAGCTGAGAAAAGTTCGTCTGCTAAGC
>NW_003804346.1:3115-7792 GCF_000255335.2 Galendromus occidentalis
GACCGTTACTTCCACTTAGCAGACGAACTTTTTCTCTAGCTCCAAGTGAACCGATTTTTGAAAGTGAATAGACGAATCGACAGCTCTTTTCCCGCGCTACAAGATGCCGACCACACCGAGCCGATGCGATACTTTCGTCCCGACTTATGAGGGTTTCAAAATGAGATAGAAAATTTCGAAAATAAGCGATATTGAGATGGCTGTAAGTCCCCCAAAACGCATTCAAATGTCAGAAGTGACGTGTTCATTGGAAAGCTCATCCAATTCTCTTCAATTTCAAAAAAAAACGTCCGATTCGGCGGAGTTTTTGAAAAGTTACGGACCTCCGAAAAAAGAAGACGAAGTTTTTAGGTGGCTCTATTATTTTGACCGCCACTGTATATATATATATAGTTCGGGTATATAATATATACCCGAGAAGGTTAAGCGCCAATAAAATTTCAATTTGCATCGAATGGATCGCTACGTAATCGCGTATAATCATTTGTCGTTACTTCGTCCTCATCGTTATTAATTATTAATTATCGTTAATTGAGTCAATTCACATCAGTGAAGCGTCCGTTGAGATTGAGATGATCTCAATCTCAACGGACGCTTCACGCTGACGCTCGGTAGTTCTTCAAAGTTCAGTAGCCACCTTATTTCCTGACACGCTGCTGAGCATGCCATATATTCTGCCTCACTAGATGAGAGGGCAACGGTTGGTTGTTTCTTGCTCATCCATGAGATGCAAGATGCAAGCCCCTGCGAGAATAACAGCGTATCCTGTCGTGGACTTCCGACAATCCAGACATCCTCCCCAATCGGCGTCGGAGAATACTTCGATCTCTGTCTCGATATTGCCATCGAAGCATAGCTGGAGACTGGAGATCAATCGTTCCTTTCAAGTAACGGAGAATCCGTTTGACTGCCGTCCAATGCGCCGGGGTGGGATCTGAACAGAATTGACTAACTACGCCGACAGAGTGAGCTATGTCCGGTCGTGACGTCTGGGAAAGATGTAGAAGGCAACCCACTGCCTCTCGGTAAGGTGCATCCGTGGACTGGTCATCCTCAGTCTTCTTAGTCAAAGCCTGACTCGTTTCCATCGGAGTCGTTGCTGGGTTGCACTCATCCATTCTGAACCTTTTTCAAAATCCATGCGACAGTTTCCTTTTGATCGAGTAGAATCATCCTCTCCCGCGGTCTTCGGGAGATTTTTATTCCGAGGCAGTAAGTGGCCAATCCCAAGTCTTTAATGGGGAAAAGCTTCCCTGAGCTGTCGATTATCTTTTTCCGGAGTTCAGAACTATTCGTGAAGAGGAGGAAATCGTCGACATAAATGGTCAGAATGAGGACTTGCGACCCATTTTCGATGGAGTAACAACATCTGTCCGCTTCGAGTTCCATCAGACCAATATTTTTCAGAGCTTTGTTTAGCGTCTCGAACCAAACTCTCCCCGCTTGTTTCAATCCGTATAGAGATTCCTTCAATAAGCAGACCTTGTCTCCCTCCTCGAACATGGCTGGCTGTTCCATTAAAACCTTCTCCCGTAATGTCCCGTGAAGATACGCTGTCTCTACATCGAGCTGATGAACTGACCATCCTTGCTGCGCCGCATGTGCGAATAGGAGTCTGAGAGTGGTCATCCTCACAACGGGAGAATAAGTATCAGTGAAGTTTACTCCTTTCGTTTGACAATAGCCCCGTCCTACCAGCCTCGCTTTCAGTTTTGTGGTCTGTCCTTCACTATTCCTTTTCCGTTGAAAACCCCTTTTATAAGTGATGACCTTTGTTCCCTTCGGACGTTCGATGAGTTCCCAAGTTCCGTTTTTTCCATGGGCAGCCATCTCGCTCTCCATGGCCGACCTCCACTCCTCAGCTTCTTCACTCGCCATAGCTTCTTGCACCGTAGATGGAGCATCGTAATTGGAGGTGCTACTTTGCTCACACATGCAGATGTAATCTCGGTGCCAAGCAGGTGGCTCACGAACGCGCATGGGGTGGCGTCGTCTCGAGGAGTCCTCGATCCGCGACTCTATGTCCTACCACTCACCATTCGGGCTTGACATGGGAGGTTCGGGCTCTGCGGTGAAATTCCATCGGGAGACCGGTCCTTCCCTCTGGGATGATTGACTGCTCACTGTAGATGCCATTTAGCTCTCGTCGAAAATCACGTCGCGTGCCTTGTGGATCCGAGCGGTGTCACCAATCGGGATCAACCTATATGCCTTCGACAAGGAACAGTAGCCTACAAAGATGTAGCGATTTGACTTCGGATCCCATTTCTTTCTTAGCTCCTTCGGTATGTGGGCGTACGCTAAGCAACCGAAGATTCTTAGAAAGCTCAGGTCTGGTTTCTTCCCGGTCCACGCCTCCTCCGGGCACTTGTCGTTCAGTGCGGCTGTTGGGCTCATATTCTTGAGCTTGCATGCGGTATTCACCGCTTCCGCCCAATACATTTGATCAAGAGCAGCATTCGACAACCTTGATCTCGCTTTTTCGACTAATGTTCTCTGCGCTCTTTCGGTCGATCCGTTCTGTTCCGGGCAATATTCTACCGTTGTTTGATGGCGAATGCCGTTTTCCTTCAGGAAGCCTGATACCTTCCGATTCACGTATTCCGATCCGTGGTCCGTCCTCAGAACCTTCACCCGTGTACCTTCCTCCCTTTCCGCATGGCGTATGAAGTCGACTAGCTTTTCGAATGTTTCTGCTTTCGACTTCATAAAGCATACCGTTGTCATTCTCGTAAACTCGTCTACGAATGTTATGAAGTACCGATGGCCTCCGATGCTTCGAACACTCATGGGGCCGCACACATCGCTGTGTACTATTTCCAGCTTTTCAGTAGTGATCGAAGTTGAAATAGGGAACCTCCCTCTTTGTTGTTTCCCTTCTGCACATGGTCCGCATACCGGACTTTCGTTCGGAATTTTCACATTGACACCCTTGACCATGCCATTCGCCAATTTCCTCATTCCTTCAGCGCTCAGATGACCCAATCTCTTGTGCCATAGTACGTAATTCGACTGATCTTCGATCGTTCCCTGCTTTGGGTTTGTCTCCATCAATCCAGCCGAGCTGTTTCGAGTCGGGTCAGCCCCCGGTCGCTCGCCAACCACCGAGCTCTTCCAGGCTGAACCTGCCCCCGGTCGCTCGAAAACCGCCGATTCCTTTCGGGCTGTCTCTGCCCCCGGTCGCTCGCCGATTCGTCGTCTTCGGTGAAAAATGAGAATACATATTAGCGAGCAGCACGTTGTCCTACGTATCAGCTCCATACTATCCATACCGGTGTTTTCTCTGTCCCTGTCATTTAACAGGTTATGGGCCCAGGCTCGAACCAGTGAATGTGATCAAGTCATCGGAAAGTGTGGAGAGTCGTGTGAAATATATAGTATTGTGAACATTGTCCTTCTCAAGATTCACGATGCCTCCGAGGACGAGATCAGGGTTAAGGGGTCATGAGTCATGAAAGACCGCTTTGTGAAGTTTGGAAGTATTTTTCTGTACATCCTATCAGAGCTAATCAGTCGGAACTGAGCGTTCGCACGGAGAGAGAATGCACATCAAGAGACGTTCGTAGTTGTACGGTGCAAATAAAATACAGCAATTTTTATTCATACCAATGTCAGTTGGATCCATTCGCACTCATGAGGTTCCTTCGATCATCCTCTGTGGCGGAGGACATCTTTCTCATTTTGTTTTCCTCGACGCGCATCATAGTTTCGCGGTCGATTCGTTCTAAAGTCAACCTTACACAATTCCATCTCAGTCATACGCCTCAATCGTCTCAACGATCTCCTTCGTCGAGGAGAATCCTGGAGTCATCATCATCGACGCTGTATTCCCATCGTCTTCCACCAATCTACGAGAATATCCGTCTAAAATCCGTATATGTATACAACAGATATTGATGTGAGCTCGACAGAAAGTTTGTCTACAGATGTCTTCCTCGTCGTACGGACTACTCTCCAAGGACGCTTTTCTCTTATGTTCGTCTGTCTTTCTCCTTACTAAAATCATGCCTGCATTATGAAGGACGTCGCCCATTTCTCGGTCTAAGCACATTTACAATTTCGCGAAGTCTTCCGCTGGATTCGTCCGTTCCGAGTCAGAATTACGAATGACAAACGTCGTGAGATACGGACTGTAAAATCTCCCTCTGAACATCATGCTCCCTCATCAACAGTGGGACAGCCGGCTTCACGCCGAGTAATCGGTCGTAGTGTTTCTTGTTCGGTTTCCCGCAGTTGACAGAGCTCTACCCGTCGAGCGGAGGACCGACTGAGGGATGAGATGCACAGACCTCTCGGCGCGCTCCGAGGTATGGTTCTCGTATTTGTGGTACGCAGGTGAGTGAGATGCGATTGAGCTCCATCATCATCCTCGATACAACGTATTCTTATGTAGGTAGTCAGTCGACTTGTCCGAAGTCTTCCCACGCTTCTTCTTCTTCCTCCTTACCTAATTACGCCTGATCGAGAGAACTCGCTTGTTGCGCGTGCTCCGACGAGCTCGAAAATCTTCGCAACGACTCTCGGTGTCGAAGGATCGATTCCAGCGGATGGCTGTATCTTGTAACTGTCAATCGTTCCGTCATCGCCGCTGATGTCTTGGCCGAATTGAGGTCTCTGAGGGAATTCGAGTTGCTCGTAGTTTCCCGAAGCCTCGATTCGCCATGATGAGAATATTCT